>NW_025544744.1:328998-486144 GCF_011800055.1 Colletotrichum gloeosporioides | reverse complement strand
TAACCCTAACCCTAACCCTAACCCTAACCCTAACCCTAACCCTAACCCTAACCCTAACCCGAACCCTAACCCTAACCCTAACCCTAACCCTAACCCTAACCCTAACCCTAACCCTAACCCTAACCCTAACCCTAACCCTAACCCTAACCCTAACCCTAACCCTAAGGGTTACTTTTAGTGCGATCTCTAGATAGAAAAGTGCTTAGATAGCGCCTATTAGGTTACTCTATAGTGTTATAGGTTTTAGCCTTATTATTATTTTAATATAGTTCTAATTATCTGCTAAAGGGTTAAAAGGGGTTTAGGTTTTATTAGTTATTAGGTTTAAGATATAAAGGATATTATTAATCTATTAAAGCTAGAACTAAAGTATAAGTTATATTATTAGTTAGTTAGTTAGTTAATTAGTTAGTTAATTAGTTGCTTAGGTGTTTTAGTAAGACTTATACTATTAAGAGGAGCTAGGAGGCGCTATAGCGTAATAATAAGATAGATTTATTACTTAAGCTTTAGTTTCCTTTTTCTATATATACTTAGCTATAACTGAGGGTATTTAGTGAGGATATAGTTTGAGATAGTATTAGAGTGTAGGTTTAAGGAAGGAAGTGTATAGAAGGGGTAAAAGAGAAGAGAGGAAATACCTAAATAAGAGATAGATAGGTTTTAAAGGTTAGAATATAACTTATATCTTATATCCTACTTCTTATTATTTAATCCTATCTAGATATATTAAATATTATATTACTAATTCTATAGTTATACTAATAGGTAATAATAGGCTGCTAAGTGTTATTTTTTTAGAGCGTTATAAGGTAGTAGGTTAGTATACTTTTTCTCTTCTTTATAAAGCTTAGAGTTTAGTATATAATAGCCTCTAACCTAGATATACTATTAGTTTTAGTAGATATAGTTATTAGTTATTCCTATTTTAATTTAGTAACTACTAATAATATGTTTATTAGTAATAAGAGGTCTCTAAGATTATGCTATATATTATAGTAGTTCTTAATAGAGTTAATATATTAGTCTATATTGCTTTAAAGCTTAATAAGTATTTATTTAGGGAGGGTGTTAGTATTATATAGTTTATAGATCTATTAAGCCTCTTTATAATTAACGTTAGTACTACTATTTACGCTTATATATATCTTTAAGGCTGCTGCTTAATATTAGTTAGCTATTATATCTAAAGGATACCTATTAATAGTAGATTAGTTATAGAATAGGAGGATAATATACTATAGTAGGTTTTTAGTGTTTATGCTTAAGTAGGATGCTATAGTATTTAGCTGCTTTTAGAAGATAAGGGCTTTTATAAAGTTAGCTAGATCTTTATGCTAAACGCTTATATATTAGAACTTTTTAACTAAGTGGTCTAACTACTTTAAAATAATCTTATAGCTATTTATATCTTATGCTTAGCTAAATTATATATCTAAAAGCTTAACTTTAGCTAGCTATAGAAAATATAGCTTTATAGTATATATATATATAAAGTAGCACTTATTAGTATTAATATAGTTTAGGCCTATATTAGTATAGCTTTTAGTTAGTGCTAAGATAGAGGATATCTTAAAAATAATATATTACTTAGCTGCTATTAATATAGTAGGTTTAATATTAGTTTAGGATAACTACCTCTTTTTTAGTAACTAGTTAGTAGTAGGGATAGTGCTACTACTAAGATAGAGGTTAAAGCTTATTAATAAGGCTAGAGTTATATCTCTAGTAATATTAGTAAAAGGTATAATATAGCTAAAGGATAAGCTATATAAGTAGGGATTAAAGGCTAGAGGGTGTAATTAGTCTAAAGATATATTTAGAAGAAAGAAGTATATATATTTAGGTAGATATTATATTATAGATTTTTCTTATTTTATAGCTATATATTATAGGTGATATTATAGGTAGTTATTTCCTTAGGAGCTAATCTTAAGGTAATATAAGTCTATAGAGGGTAATAAAATTACTACTTATTAGTAAAGAGCTTTATTTATATAATAGCTATTAGTGTTAGTAAACTAGTGATATAGTAGGGAATAGTAATAGCTACTAGCAGCTAGTTTAAGAATAGATATATAACTATAAATATTATAGCAATAGGGGGCGCTAAGGTGTATATAGGGAGGCTAGTCTATTATAAGTGAATAGAGGTGTTAATTAAGGTAATATCTAGAAAGAAAGTAGAAGGTATAAATAGTTACTTAAATAGCTTGCTGCTCACTTTATATATATACTATATAGTCTAGGGATATAAAGGGGCTATATTAGAGATGAGAGGGATAATTAGTTACCTATATAGGTTAGTATAATAGGTAGCTATATATAGTGCTAAACGAATTAGAGTTATTATATACCTTAAGTAACTATAAATAAGCTTACTTAAGGCTGTTATAATATATACTTAGTATTAGATATTTTATTATAACACTCTTAAGTTAAGGGTATAATAAGTTAATAAGAAGAAAGGGTTGTTATATAAATAGTTTTATAACTATAGCTGTAGATTAATAGTTAGCAGTAGGAGGTTAGCTAATAGGATAGTACGTCCTTTATTTATTATAATAAGAAGCCTAATAGTTTTATTTATATCTTAATAGAGCTTCTAAGAATAGCGCTAATAAGTATATCCTCTATAGACTATAACTTAGTAACTTTATATAGATAACTTAATAAATTAGATAGTGTTTATAAGAGTTTAGTTAATAGATACTATAATAAATAGAGGGTTCTTAAGCATAATACCTATTATAATTACTATAGATAAGGCGTCTAAAGGCTAGCTCTTAAGTTAACTAAGAGTAGCTATATATAGAGGAGGTACTATAGGTAAATAAGTGAGATAAGATAAGGTAATATAGCTGCAGTTAAAAAGGTATATAAGAAATTAGGTATAAGGTGAGGTGATAAGTAAATAGAAAGGAGAAAGATTAATCCTACTATGCTTATATACCTATTTACGTTTATATATTATACACTTTAGAAACCTCTATTAGCTAAGGGATCTCTAAGTTCTTTAAATATATAGTTTTTAATATTAATTAACCTCTTTTTTATTATTTCCCTATTTATTATAGCGTGCACTATATAAAAACCTATACTGCTATAGTTAGTAAGATTAGGGCTATTAATTTATATATTCTTTATTTATATATACTTACTTTTTATTCTATATTAGGTGAAACTTCTATAATATTATAGAATTTATAAATAACCTTATAGGAAAATAACTAATTTAATTCCTTAATATATACTACTAAGAAAAAATATTAGTTAAGAGCTTTAGTTTTAGTAATTAAAGAAGTATCTTTAGCTTTTAGATATACTTTAGATTTATAGAGATATTTATAATTAAAGTTAGCTAAAAACGTATTATAGTAGAATACTTATGAAATTATATATTTATATTAATAGTAGCTTTATAGGTAGTAAATATAGATAGATGTAACTAACTAGAGGTTATAGAGCTGCTCTAAAAAGGAAAATCTATTAAACTTATTAAGTGAGGTAATATGCTACTTAGGTTTATATACTGCTTAGTAAGAATAGCTATATTTTTTCTAATGAGGATAGTATATATATATTAGGTAAAGGTTTATAGTGATTCCTACTATAAAAGGATGTTTTAAGGTATACTTTTAGTAAGGACTTTAAAGGATATATAATTTAGGTATTTTTATTTAATTATATAGTTCTTCTATAAATTTAAATAGAGAAAATTCTTATAAATAAACTTTAAGGTATTAATAAATATACTGCTATTTAACCTTATATCTTAAGGTACTTTAGGTGAAAAGTATAGAACTTCTCTTTATAGAACTTTACTTAAGGTCCCCCTATCTATTTAGAATAAGCTTTAGTAATATTAGTTATATATAAGAGAAATATCTATTAATATACTTAAGAGCTTACTAGTTTAAAAGCTCCCTTTTTAGAACACTAAAGATAAAAATAAGTAATAGACCTAAAGTTTAGTTAGAGATATTAAAATCTCTTAACTATAATTAACTAGCTTTATACTATACTATATCTTTTTACTATACTAGCCTTAATAGATTCTCTTGCTTTTTATAAATAGCGCTTTACTTTCTAGCGCTAGTAATAGCTAGAATATATTTTATTTAATAGATAGCTTACTTACTACTACTCTTAAGGCTTAGCTTATAGTTATAACTAAGACTACTTATATCTTTAAACCTATTACTTTTAGGTAGTAGTAATATCTAGTTATCTTTATATATATTTAGAACACTCTAGTTAGGGTGCTATTATAGAGATAACGCTAATAGTTAACTTATTTTGAAGTTATAATGTAGATAAGGCTTTATTAGATCTTATTAGCCTAACTTAATGCAGCCTATTCTTTTACTTTATTAGAATTAGGTATAGGTTTAGAGGCTAATAATAAATTTAAGCTAAGTAGGTTTAGTGTAGGTAGAGGTTAAAGTAGTTATAAAAGAATTAGTAATATAGGTCTGCTTTTTTATTATAATAAATACTATTATATTAATTACTATAGGCTATATATAGACTTAGGCTAATATTACTACTGCTATAGCTATTTAATCCTATAGAGATCCCCTTTATATCTTTAATATCTCTAGTAGGCTATTTAGCTAAGGATGCCCTTACTACTAAAAGGCTTTACCCTCTAGTTCTATAGATTTATTATTATCTTTTTTATAAGGTGTTAAGGTGATTAAAAGGTAAAGGTTATTAGAGAAAGCTTTTAGCTAGTTAAGCTTTAGTTCTTTAATAAAGCTAGTCTATAGGGCTAAAGGCTAGGTTAAATATTTATGCGATTATAAAGGAAGTAATAGTATAAGTCTATTTATTTATAGTGTTAATCTGATCTATTATAATAAATATAGCTGTTTTAATTATTATATAACTTTTAGTAAGTAGGGTAAATATTATCTTTAATAGGAGAGTTTATGCTATATTAATTATAGTATAGTTTAGAGTATAAAGTAGATATAGTAAACTTTATCCTCTAGAAATAATAGTTAAATAGATAGCGAAATAGGATCTATATAGGTTTATAGGTTTAGAGGATAGGACTAGCTAAACTAGTTAACTTCTAACTTTAGGAAGAATATAGTATAAACGTATAGGAATAAATAAATATATTAAAAGCGGCTAGGTAGAACTAGTAGTAAGTAGTTATAAAAGGGATAGAAAAGGGTTTCCTTATTTAGATCCTTTTAAGTATTAAAGGAAATATTTTTTCTTTTAGTAGATTCTAAGAATATTTTAGAATAAGATGAGAATAAGAGTACTAAGAAATAAGCTATTTTAATATATTAATAGATTAAATGCTTTAGAGTTACTACTTTTCCTTTTATAAGGAAAGTGCTCTGCTAATTAAAAGTTCTACTTAGTAATAACTTTCTTCTATTAATATATTATTTAAAAATAAGGCTTTATACCTCTATTTCCCTCTCCTATCTAACTAATTTACCCTTCCTATTATTAGATTTATCTCTAATTATTATCTATACCTTTTACTTATTACTATTACTATAGACCTTTTGAATATTATATAGAGGTATATAGATAAACCTAAGAAGCTAAACTACTACCTTAGCAAGCTTTTAGTTAATATAAGGAATATAGCTACTAGCCTCTAAATTGAGGAGTTAGTGAAGGAGTTAGTATAGGGGCTAGAATCTTATAGTATAAATCCTAACTCTCTTAGTGAGCTTAGTTAGTAGATATTATAAACTAACCTTATATTAATCTATAACTATAGTGAAACTTTCCTAAAGGAGTATTATCTTTTATACTTTACTAGTAGGCTATAAGTTCTTAAGTTTTTTGTAGTTTTTCTAGATGTTACTAAAAATTATTATATAATAACTTAATATATAATAGTTCTCTTAGACTTTATTTCTATAGATTTAGACTTTATTTTTATTTCTATAGATTAAGGTTAGATTATATATCTTTATAAGTATAATATAAAGATAGAGGAATAGGATATATATACTAATTACTTTTAACTTATCTATATAGTTATAGATTTTAAACTACTTAATGCTACTGCTGCTCTAAATATTATAGGCTTTTATTATTATATTCTAGAGGAGTATAATAATATTAAGAGAATTGATAAAAGTGTATAGAAGTATAATATAATTATTCTAAAATAGGGGGTACTATAGAGAACTAAAAGGATAAAGTAATTTTAGTAGATATAATTTATAACTTAGTAGTTTTTACGCTATATCTATTAATATTATTAGTAAATCTAAAGTAAAAATAGAGCAATATACCTAGATAAAGCTTCAGTATATTATCTTAAGCCTACTCTCTCTCTCTCTCTCTCTATATATATATATATATATATATATATATATATATAAGACCTTTTATAAAGATAAAATATATTATTTCTATTTTTATTATCTATTATACTATAAAGGAGGGTTGAATTAGATAGGAATATAAGATATATTAATTCTTATAGAAGTTAGTATAGAACTAATTATTTTATCTTCTATAGCTATTATCCTAAATGAGAAGGTAGCCTTATTTAGCTAAGAGGACTAATAGATTAAATAATAGTTAGAGAAGTTTAAGAGTATTATTTCTAATATAGGTTTTTATTTTAGATCTTATAGGTGGTTTATAGCTAACTATTATATTTTTAGGATACTAACCTTATCTTTATCACTATAGCTAAAGATATCTTAAATAGGATATATACTAGGGATTAAGAACTTTATGAAATGTTGTTATATATGCAGGCTAATATTATGAGGGCTATAGGATAGCTAGTGTTTATAGCTATATATATATAGGCTTACTAGTTATAGGATAAAGATTAAAGATACTAAGAAGGTTTAGGAGGATTCTTATAAGAGAGGGCTTAAGGATAGTGAGTTAGATAGTATTAATATAGGTTTTAATACTAAGATTTAAGGCTAAGTAAAGATTAGTAGGCTAGTAGTTATAAACTAATATCCCCTTTTCTATTTATAGAATAATTTATCCTTTAATTCCTCTCTGCTTAAAACTAGCCTCTATTATATATTATAAACTATAAGATATATTATATATAATTCCTAAATATATAAAGGTAGGTTAAAATAGTACTCTTAGAGAGTATAATAAGATAATAATAAAAGTAGATTTCCCTATTTACTACTTAATAATATGAAATAGTTTAGTATAAAAAATATAGGTTAACCTTATTTAGAAGAGTAATAACTTAGACTAAGAGCGTTTTTAGTATTACCCTCTTTTAGTTAACTACTAGCTTTTTAGTTTATATTTACCCTCTATAGTGATAGTTTTAGGTATATTAATAGATAGAGTAATAAAGAAAGCTTTTATAGACTTAGCCTTTAAAAGCCTCTTAGGATACTATATAGCTTTTAGTTATAGTAGGCTAGGTGTATAGCAGCTAGCCTATTAGATATATAGGATATATATAAGCCTTTATATAGGTATATAGAAGCTTAGATAATAGGGGGAGATAAGGAAGTTTAAGGTAGAGATAATAGAAGTATTAGATAAGAGTACTTATTAAAGTCTATAGGTAGTATATATATCTTAGATAGGGGACTACTTATAGGTAGTAATAAAGTGTGTGAGGATAAGTAGGTTAAGTATTAGTATTACTATAGATAATATAAAGTTATATAGGTAATCTCTTATACTTTATATAGTGGTTTATTAGTATTTAATATATATTAGCTTAATTAGAAGGGTAATAAAGAGGGTTAGATAGGGGGAGATAGGTTACTAAGAGTAGTAGTATAAGAGGATTACGCTATAGCTTAGATTCCTAAAGCTTAGAGATATATTAGTAACTCTTTAGGAAAGATTATATATAATATAGATATATTTATAGAATTATCTATATCTAAGTCTAAGCTACTAAAGGATATTTTAGGCTTTATACTTTAAGTAGCTAGCTAACTATTAAGTAAGGTTTTTACTCTAGTGACTCTTAGTAATAGCTAAGAGTAAGTAGCTCTATCCCTATAAGCATTATTAACTACGTTAAGAGTATAAACTAAAGCTAGCTGAGATATAACTACTATATAAGGGGAGGGTGTATAAGGAGAGTATAAGGCTTTACGCTAGTTATTAATATGCTCTATAATAAGTAGGTAGGAAGAGAGAGTAGAAGGGAACTTTAGATATAGCGATTTAGCTCCTATTATATAATAACTTATAAATTTTAAAGGGCTAAGGGATATAATCTAAGATAAAGTTAGAGGGTAGTAATAAGCTATAGCTTTAGTAGAGAGGGTAATGTTATAAGTTTTATATTTCTATTTAATATACTATATAGGGGATAGGTTACTAGAGGGGGACTAACTGAGGATATACTTTATCACTTAAGCTTATTATACTACTAAGGCTAGTGTTTTATATATATTTATAGGCTTTAGTTTACTTAAATAGCAGTTTAGTAATAAAAGGATAATAATTAGGCTTAACTGCCTCTTATTTTATTTTTAGGTGGTATATACTAAATAGGTTATAGAAAGAGGGATATTAGAGTTTAAGTCTAATAGGTTTATAGGTATCTAATAATAGTAGTGTAGGGGTGCTAGCTATAGCTATAGATAGGGGGTTATATAGAGTACTAAACCTAGCTAGTTAGAGATATATTGCTATAGATATTTAGCTGTTAGAGGTTTACTCTTAGTGATTAATAAGTTTATAAAGACCTTTATTACTTTTGCCTCACTTTAATACCTCTTTTATATAGCTATAGTAGCTTACTACTTTTATTAATAATTTCTTTCTATAAATTTCTATTTTCTAACTTTATACTCTTTATTAGATTTTATGAGGATCTTTTAGTTTTAATTAGTACTATAGTGGAAGTTATTACTAACTTACTAAGATATTAATATAGTTAGGTATAATAGATTGTTACTTATATTAAGGCTAAGTTAGGGGTGATTAGTCCCTTAATATATAATATTTAGCTCTATTTAAGCTACTAAGTATCTCTATTACTAGAGATAAGGGTTGAGATAATACTTTAGTTAGAGAGAGGGAATAGGGGGGTAATAGTAGCTTTATCTAGGGGATATAGCTTCCTTTAGTAGTATATACTAATTCTTAAACACAGATTTCTAGCTTTATTTTAGTATTATATAGGAAGGATAGATATATTTTAAATTATAACTTTTACTTTTAGTAGTAATAATAACTATTATATCCTTATATTATAATATTCCCTCTTAAAAAGAGTAGTTAGGTAGTATATAAAGTATATAAAGTAGATAGAGAGGTATAAGTTTTATTTAGGGAAGGGTGAGGTATATTTAATATCTACTATATTAGATATAACTAAGATAAAACATAGTAGTTATTTAGTATATTATAAAAAGGATAATATTAGGGATAAACTATAAAGAGCAGTAAATATCTATAAGATTATAGCTATAATAGAAGAGATAGAGAAGAAAGGTAGAAGAGAAAAGTTATAACTAATAGGGAAAAAGAAGGGCATTTAGTTACTTTATAAATAAGGGTATTTAGATTAGAAAGGTAATAATATAGTTTAAGGGTAATGTTCTTAGACTAAAAAGTATAAACTTTATATTCAGCTATAGTATAATAAATAAGCTAGAAGTAGTAACTAAGCTTAGAATGCTTCTAAGTATAATTAATATATCTTTTATTATAATTCTATATAGGAAGAAGATTATAGTAGGGAGTATAGGTATTATATAAGTAGAGATTAATTTTAACTGATTTTATTAGCTATAAAAATAGTTTGAATAGTATTACTACTTATAGTACTTATATAAGGGTCTCTTCTAGTTAAGGTATTAGCTACTTTAGTAGTAGAAAGGTGTTAGGATTTATTTAGGTAAGTAGGTTTCTAAAATAGTATATAATAAATAAAAATAGTTAAAATTAGTAGCTGCAGCTGAGATATTAAGAATTTAAAGTATAGTAAAGTGTAGTAAAGTGATCCTTAAGAACTTAGTAATAAGGGTAGTAAAAGCGATAACTATAAACTATTTTAGGCTAATAATTTTAGTTATATCTAAGTAAAAGAAAAGTAGGAAAACACCTTGCTATATTATGTTATAATCTATATACTAATTTATTATATTATTATATATTAATTATTATAGTAAATTATATTTATTTATTATTATTAACTTATTCTTAGTAGTTTTAAGTATATATTTGAATAATCTATAGAATATAGCTATACTATATAATACCTACTACGTATAGACTAATACTTTTTTCTAGTAAAAAGTAATTTTTACACTTTATAAGGAGTAGGAATTAGCTGGAGCTTTAAGTAGTATAGTTTATTTATACTTTAGATGTAATATTTATAATATAGACTATATAGATCTATACGAAAGAAGCTTTTTAGAGGTGTTACTATATTAATACTTTTAGATTAACTATTATACTATTATTCCTTATATTTATAACTACTTTGCTTGCTGTTATAAAGCTATATTCCTAGGAGGGTTACACTTTAATACTTTTTAAGCTGTTATAGGCTTTATATAGATTAACTATTATATATATAGCGTATAAATACTACTTTAGGAATTTAATATAGGGCTTATTATATATTATCTAGATATTAATAATAGTGATATATATATAGATCTAATAGTTAAAGTTTATATTATATTAATTATCTTAGTAGTCTTAATAAGAATACTTAGAAGTATTATATATAGTAATACTTTCTAATAATAGGACTTATGATAATCCTACTAGTTATTAGTAGTATTACTAGGATAACTTTATATATTCACTTAAGTGTAATAGTTAACTTTTAAGGATATATATAGCTATACTACTGCTTACTTATAGGATAGAATAGACCTTATAGTAATATAAAGGCTTAATAAAGTTTATAAAATAATATTATTATACTATATAAGCTTTATATAGAAGGCTTATTATACTTATGAAGCCCTTTCTCTTTTTATAGGGGTAATACTTAATAACTCTAGTGAGTATTATATAGGTATTATAGGAATCTATAATATAAATAAGATTAATAACTAGGAGGACTTAAAACTAGGTGAATAATAATCGCCTTATATAATAGAGGTAGTTTTATAAAGTAGTTCTAAAGAGGTTTTAATATATTCTTAGAAAGGGAGGGAAGGGGAATTTATAGTATTAAAAGCATTATATAATATATTAGCTAGTCCCTTTTTAAAATAGGCTTTAATATAAGTTATAAAAAGGATATTAGGATCTTATTATATATACTATTTAATTATATTATTACTATATAAAAAGCTTCCTTATTCTTAAATAGTAAGTAGTTATAAGAGATTTTTAATAGAGAGGTGTTATTAATAGGATATAATAAAGTAGATAGTAAAGTAGTTTGATATATATTAGTAATAGGAGATATAGGATCTTTAGTAGCTACTTTAGGGATATCTTCTATTAATAATAAGCTAAGGCTAAAATCTATAATAATACTAGTTTCTAGGCTATTAATAGGCGTTTTAGGCTTAAGTAAGGGAAAAGAAGAGTACTTTAGATATATATTATAGATAGGTAGGTAGTAAATATAATAAGAAGGGGAGAATAATAGGTTTAGTGAAACTTTAGGAAGTAGTTTTTATCTAGAGGGTAAGGTTACTAAAGGAGGATTAAGCTAAGGCTTCTATAAGTAACCTTATTAAAGCTTTAGATAATAATCTATTTACTCTAGTAGAGGATACTTTTAGGGTTAGCTATATTTATACTTAGGTTAAGGCTTATCCTTAGGCTTTAATAGATACTTCTATAGATAACTTCAGCTTTACTTTAATATCCTTTCTATATTACCTATTATAGTGATATAAACGTAGTGATTTATAAAGGGAATACTTAATATTACTAGTGAATAAAGTAAAGACTAATATAGTATAAGGATAGCTTCTTCTTTAGAGATATATACTACTTTATATAGATATAATAAAGGTAGTATTAGTGAAAATATTTTAGTTAATATATAGCTTAGTAGATATAGTTTTCTAGAGCTAGACTACTATTAGGATTTATATGAGGATTTATATTACTAATAGGGACTATATGCCTATATAAACTAATAAAAACGCTAAGTTGATTATAATAATAATAATTATTATGTAGGTTTAATTATAGGTTAAATAATATTATAACTATTAGTTATATACTATAAATATAAGGAGTAGAATAGTTATAAGACTGTAGTATACTTAATAGATTTTATAGATCTTAGTTGAGGGATTTAGGTAGATAGCTTATATATAAGTAGATTAGACTTATTATATTATTTTAGTTTATATTAGAATAATTATAAGAGGGATAAAAATAACTTAGAAAACTAATTAAAGATAGACTTTATAGTAATAGTATAGCTAAAGCTACTATAACGTATATATTATAAAGATAATAATATTAACTACTAAAGTTAATATAAATAGAAGTATTATGAATATAAGTTTATATATCTAGGCTGATTATATAGTTATATATCTATTTATATATAACTAAGCTTAATATATATTATAACTATTTCTAAGGTGAAAATTTAGTTATTATAACTTATTACTTAGTTTTAGTGAGGAGATATAATTATGAGGTTACTTCTGAATATAGATTGCAGGTAATAGACTGTTTTTACTATAGATGAACTATTTTCTTAGTGTTATACCTTTTCTGACTGGAAACTTAAATTATGCGCAGATTTTTTGGACTAATTATAACTAATTATTAAACTGAATTTAGTTTAGGGATTAGACTTCTAACTATTAGGATAAATAGAAGAAGACTTCTAATAATATAGATAATAGTAGTATTCTACTATACTATAAAATATAACCCTTTAATAGTACCTTAGAAGTATAGTTATTTATATTTAATATAAGTATAATAAATAAAGAAATTTAGCTAAAATAAATATAGATAGAAAGGTTTAAATAGATTTTAAACTTTATTAAGTAATAAGACTATAGGATAGAAATAAGCTCTTAAAGCTTTAAAAGTTAGCCTTAGTAACTAGAAGGGGTGAATAAATACTAAATAACACTAAATAATAGTATTACTATTAGGGAATAGGCTTCTAAGATAATAGAGTTATACTAAGTAGAAAATTATATAAAGGAATATTTTAGCTATAATAAAGCTAAAGATTAGTAAAGTGGATTTAATTAAAGAGAAGAATAATATTAAATATTATAGTAGCCTTTATAGCTAAAATATAAGTATAATATACTATAAAGAATAAAGTAGTAAATAGACTATAGATACTACTAGATAATACTAAATAAAAAAAGAAATAAGTAAAAATAAGCTTTTATAGCTTATAAATAATTATTAGTATATTAGGTTTAAAATAAAAACTAGCTTTTTATTTTAGTAATATAAATCTTTAAATTTAAGTTTAAGATAAAAATTAGTTTTTCTTTTAGGATAAAAATTTCTAAACTTAGGTTTAGGATAAAAACTAGTTTCTTTTTTTAGTAATATAAATCTCTAAACCTAAGTTTAGGATAAAAAGTTATTATAATTTAGGGATATAAATTTCTAAACCTAAGTTTAGGATAAAAACTAGCCTCTTTTTTTTATAATTTAGATTTCTAAACCTAGGTTTAGGATTAAAAGTTACTATAATTAAGGGATATAAATTTCTAAACTTAGGTTTAAGATAAAAACTAGCTTCTTTTTTTTAGTAATATAAATCTCTAAACCTAGGTTTAGGATAAAAATTAGTTTTTCTTTTAGGGTATAAATTTCTAAACTTAGGTTTAGGATGAAAATTAGTTTTTCCTTTAGGGTTAAAATTTCTAAACCTAGGTTTAAGATAAAAACTAGCTTCTTTTTTTAGTAATCTAAATTTCTAAACTTAAGTTTATAATTAAAAGTTACTATAATTAAGGGATATAAATTTCTAAACCTAAGTTTAAGATAAAAACTAGCTTCTTTTTTTAGTAATATAAATCTTTAAACCTAGGTTTAAGATAAAAATTAGTTTTTCCTTTAGAGTATAAATTTCTAAACTTAGGTTTAGAATAAAAACTAGCTTTTTTTTTTAGTAATTTAGATTTCTAAACTTAGGTTTAGGATTAAAAGTTGCTATATTTTAAGGATCTAAATTTCTAAACTTAAGTTTAGGATTAAAAGTTGCTATATTATGAGGATTTAAATTTCTAAACTTAGGTTTAGGATTAATTTTCAGCTGAAAGTTATAGGCTTTTTATTAATATAAATTTCTAAACTTATATTTAAGATAAAAAATCGCTGCTTTTTAGTGATATAAAATTTTAAATCTTAGTTATTATATACTAAAGCTTATAATAAATAATACTCTATAGCTAGAAAGTAACTTTTTTATTACTTAAAGTATATAAAACACTATATTATTTTTAAGGTTAACTATATAGTATTACTCTATTTTTAGCCTTATATATATAGTATAGTTTTATAATAAGGTTATCTAATTATATATTATATAAAGACCTATATAGTATTATATAAGCCTAACCTACTATAGATAATATTATATTATATACCTATAATATATCTAACTATTCCTTCTATATCCTAAAATAACTTCTTTTTATCCTCTTATTACTACTTTTAGACTTCTTCTATCCTTTTATTCTATATATATATAGATTTTAGTATACTATTACTAGTTCTTTATAAATAATACTTATAATTAGTACTTACTTTATTATATATTATCTATAGTTTCTATTTAGCTAGCTACTTTAAAAGCTTTTAGCACTATAAGTAGCTATTAAACTAGCTTTCTAGATATTAGTTTAATATTCTAAAAGCTACTAGCTGCTATATACCTTTCTATATATAAGCTTAAGATTTTAATAGCTAGTTTTTACTAAATAGGATTTCTAAACCTAAGTTTAAGATTCTAATAGCTAGTTTTTACTAAGTAGTATTTCTAAACCTAAGTTTAGGATTTTAATAGTTAATTTTTATTAAGCTATATTTCTAAACTTAAGTTTAAGATTCTAATAGCTAGTTTTTACTAAGTGAGATTTTTAAACTTAGATTTAAAATTCTAATAACTAGCTTTTACTAATTAAGATTTCTAAACCTAAATTTAAGATTTTAATAGCTAGTTTTTACTAAATAGGATTTCTAAACTTAGGTTTAAAATTCTAATAGCTAGTTTTTACTAAATAGGATTTTTAAACTTAAGTTTAAGATTCTAATAACTAACTTTTACTAAATAGGATTTCTAAACTTAAATTTAAGATTCTAATAACTAATTTTTACTAAATAAGATTTCTAAACCTAAGTTTAAGATTTTAGTAATTAGTTTTTATTAAACTATATTTCTAAACTTAAGTTTAAGATTCTAATAACTAAATTTTACTAAATAGGATTTCTAAACTTAAGTTTAGAATTCTAATAATTAGTTTTTACTAAATAGGATTTCTAAACTTAAGTTTAAGATTCTAATAACTAATTTTTACTAAGTAGGATTTCTAAACTTAGGTTTAAGATTCTAATAATTAAGTTTTACTAAATAGGATTTCTAAACTTAGGTTTAGGATTCTAATAACTAGTTTTTACTAAATAGAATTTCTAAACCTAAGTTTAGGATTTTAAGAACTAGCTTTTACTAAGTAGGTTATCTAAACCTATATTTAAAATTTTATAATTATAGTTATTTCTACCTCCCCTAATATAAATTAATTTTTTTTCTATATAGCTAGCTTTAACCTTAAACCCTCAGTAGCTATTTCCTTATATTATAATAATATAGTTTAGCGCTTACCTCCCTTTTAGCTATATAATAAAGTCTCTAAACCTTTTTATAATAGCTAACTTAAGTATAATAAAGATAATAAACGCTACTTAGTTATTCTTTTAGCTCTACTATATATAAAATATAATCCCCACCTTAATATATTACTTATATAGATCTAACTATAGCACTATTAGTAGTATTATAACTACTATTACTCTATCTAATAAGTAGAATACTAGTAGTATAAATAAGACGCTCTTATTACTACCTATCCCTATTACTTATATAATTAGTATATACTTACTAGTAATAGTAAGTACTACTTCTCTCTAGTTCCTATAGAATATCACTAAGTTATTACCTATTATCTATTATAGCTAGCCTTCTAAGTTAATTCTCTTTAGCTTCTTAAACTATTAAAGCCTAGCTATAAGCTATAGCTCTTTATATACCTCTATCTTTTTCCTCTTATAGCTTATAAGACCTTATTTTAACTCTAAATCCTTAGTACTAAAGCTTAAAAACCTATACTACTAATAGCTAACTTAGTAAAACTATTACTACTTTACTATAAAACTACTACTAAACTATATAAGCTCTTATATATAGATTATACTTACTATCTATATATTATACTCTACTTATAAGTCCTATAGGCTATTTTTAACTTTATCTATCCCCTCTTTTAATCTTATATTAGTATTATCTCTACCTAGCTAACTAAATAACTTATTTAAGTAGTAGTTAGTAATACTAATAGTAATATACTACTATATACTTATATTAACTTAGTATCTTAGTAGTCTTATACTAATTTACTATATAATCTACTACACCCTATCTATTATCTATATTTACTCCTCTTTCTATATCTAATTACCTATATTTATACTCTTATCTCTAGCTTTATCTATATTTATACTATAATTATTACTATCCCTAATATCTATATTATTATTACTTTACTCTTTTAATCCTATTACTATATTACTTTCTTCTAAGTCCCTCTATTAGATAATATTATCTACTTATATAAATATACTATACTTACTAGTTTTATATATAATACTTTATACCTCTTATTAGAATAGTAATATAAGCTAGAGAAACTATATAATAAGCTTACTAACCTCTCTTAGAAGATATTAGTAGATCACTTTTACTTACTTAGTTATCTAGTATCCTTTATAGTCTACTATAATAAAGTATAATATTTTATTATATATTATAATATTATAAATACTTCTATTAACTATATTAACTATCTATAGACCTATAAGCTTACTTATTTATACTAGCTATCTACTAAGTATATATAAAAGTATCTATAGTTACTTATAAAATTATTTAAATATCTTATTAAACTCCTATATAGTTAATAACTAGAATAGCTAGTTTATTATCTTATAACTATTATTTATACTACTTAGTCCCTACTATTCTATAGTAGTAAGTAACTATACTAGCTATATAAATAGCTAGCTATCCCTAATAGAAACCTAGCTATTATAGTTATTAATAAGAAATAAGTACTTAGGTTTTATTTTACTATAATTATCTTTAATTAATAACTATAAGATAGCTAGTAGCTATAACTAAATATTACTTTCTAAACTATCTACTAAACCTAAATCCTCTATTACTATTAGCTCTATAAGTAGCTCCTATATCTCTTAGACTAGCTTATATAGTATATCTAATAGCTACCTTATTATAAATTATACCTATCTATATAATATATAATTACTAATCTAGTTAATAATACTAGTTATTATTATATTATATTAGATATATATCTTATATATCTATATCTTAAGAATTTAGTCTATTAGTATTAGCTTTATATCTTTATTACTTATTATCTATATTATAAACTACTATACCTTTATTTATATATATTAAAATAAACTTTATACTATATCCTTAGCTTTATCCTTCCCTAGAGATATTTCTAGTTTAATAACCTTATTATAATACTTAATATATACCTAATAGATTACTAGTATATATACTACTTTAACTATAGCTAAGTATTTTATTATATAGTTTATAATTTAAACTTAGCTATTATTCTTAATAATACCTATTACTATAAGAGTACTAAGAAGAGTACTACTATAATCTCTACTTTTTAGTTAGTAGTTTAATATACTAATAAGTATATTAAGTACTATATATTTTAGCTTCTCTTATATCTAATACCCTATCCCTATACTAGTTACTTCTACTATCTACTTAAATAAGTTTTATACTTCTACTTATAATAGTATTAGTTTATATAGTAGTTACTTATTATTATCTATTTCCTATATATAGAACTAAATATATAGCAGATATAGCTATATACCCTTATATCTTACCTATATATTATCCTCTATATAGTTATTAAATAGCCTCTTTAGTTTAATATATACTTCTATANATATTATACCTTAAATAATATAACTAGCTTAATAGTATTAAATATAGATATTACTTAAGTTTAGTCTAATATATAATTAACTATTATCTATATTGCCTAAAGTATAACTTTATCTTTATTAATAGGAGCTATTATATTAAAAAGTATACTAATATTAAGCTTTTTTAAATATACTACCTATCTTATATAGACTAGCTATAAGCTAAGTTTTAGTCTTTTATTAGTAATATAGATTAGCTTATTATAGCTTATCTTTATATATTCTACTTAAACTTTCTAAAGATCTTAAATATAATCTAATATTAGCTAACTTAAGCTTCTATTTAGAGCACTTTATAGAGATTTATTAGCTATCTATCCTTAAGCTACCTTAAACTATCTACTTATAGCTTATATTAAGAAAAACTACTAGTATAGTACCTTTATTATCTATAGTAAATCCCTAGCTATAGTAACTTTCTTATAAATATCACCCCCCTTCTACTAATTATTCTCCTATCTATATTCTACTTAATAATATTTCTATATATTTTGCATATAGTAGTAAATATAATAATATATATAGTAGTATAAACTATCTATTTAAGGTAGTATAATATAGATAACTAGCTTAACTATAAGGTTTAAATATTAAAATAACTATAAATTAGCCTAGTTATAGATAATATTTAGGATATTACTAACTACTCTAACTACTTTTCCCTTAGCCTTAGTAGTAATTAACTAATAATAGTTCTATAGATATACTATAACTTTATTTACTACTACTATATACTAATATAATATATATATTAAAATTAAATATTATATATTATAAATAAATAGCTCTATATTTATTTATATAGATAGCTTACTTTAATTTACTACTATTAAATAATTCCTCTTATCCTCTCTTTATAACTTTACCTTCCTACCCCTTAATTCTATATACTTTCTCCTTAATCTACTTTCCTCCCTACCTATATTCTATTAGTTAGTTAGGCTTTCTAGCCTAACTAATATCCCTATTATATAATTAACTAGTTTATATAGGGTTTATAACTATATTATAAAAACACCTACTATACTATTCACTAATTTCTAAACTCACCTTACTAAGTATAAAACTAAGAACTAGAACGTTATAATCGCCTTTATTTAAGCTTTAATTATATCTTACTTTCATATATTTTATTAATAGAAATCTTAATAGCTTCTTCGTTATTAGAAAATAACAGCTTCTACCCCCTATCTATATAAACCTACTTAATATTTAGTAAGGATTTTAATAACTTCTACTTAAAGCTGTCGTTACTAGTATATTAGGTATTAAGCTTTATAATTATACTTTATAGATCCTTACTCTCTCTAAATATCTATTAATACTTTTAGCCTTCTATTATATTACTATATATACTTTATCTCTTATTAAGAGAGAGCTTTTTAACCTCCTATTAAGAATTTCTATCTCTAAGGCCTTCCTCTTTAGTATCTTACTTAGTACTCTCTACTTCCTCTTCTTCCTCCTCTTCCTCCTCCTTATAAGGTATATATCTCTTATATAGTAGGTTATAAATAGTATTACTAATTTAGATCTTAATATTCACACTATAGTTATATATATAAAAGGCTAGCTTATAGCATCACTAAAATAAATTAAAATTATAAGTACTAGCCTAAGTAGCCTAACTATCTATAAATTACTACTAGAAGACCTACTACTTAGCTAAGCTTATATACTAAATACTCTTTATCTCTAACTGCTAGTAGGCTTTAACCCTCTCGCTAAGTAGTTATAGTAACTAGAAGACGCTTATAATATATATAGCTAGCTTATAAGCTAACTTAGCTAGTATCCTACTTTTATTTAAAGCTGTTAGTTTTTTATATAAAGCCCTACCCCTAGAGGTTAGCTTATATACTATAAGATATATAATAATAAACTAAACCTCTTAAGTACTAGCCTTAATAACTTTAAATATACACTTAGTAATATTAAATAGGATACTACTAATATACTTTATACTATAAGGTGCTATATATAACTTAAAAGAGAACTTAATATTATTAAAGATAGGCTTATTACTTTTTATAATAAAGCTATATAACTTACTAATAATACTAAAGAAGTTAAAAAAGAACTATAGGAAGAAGGTATTTATAGCCTTTACTAATATGCTACCTTTAATATAAAACTTAAAGTTAATTATATACTTCTCTTATAGTATCTTAATAGTATTAGTTAGTTTAAAATTACTTTAGAGGACCTTTTTAATAAAGTATTTAGCTATAGATAGGTGTGAGAGGTATTAGCGTTTTCTTCTCACTCCTAGTTAAATTCCTTCTATATATATACTTTAGAACCTATAGTGCCTTAAGGAGTAGTTTACTACCTACTTATAGCTAGTCTACTTATTATTACTTTTATCCTCTTACTAATTATTAATAAAGAACTTATTACTATTTAGGTTAGAGGTAGCACTAATATTAGAGAAAGCTTTACTATCTATTAGTAGTATCTTAATAGTAATATCTCTCTTATTAGCTATAGATATCTTAGTATAGTTATAATATAATAGTAGTATAAGCTTTACTATCTATAGTCTTAATTATATATAATCTATATATCAGCTAAAGGATTTCCTATAAAACGCCTTCTATTTACTATATAAAACTACTTATATATTTTCTACTAAAAAGAGACTACTTACTAACTACTTATTTAGTAGGTAGTAAATAGATTACTACTAATTATACTTTATTCTCTCTATAGACTTCACTTACTATACGTATAAGAGGTAGATATATAATAGCATCTATATATATATATATACCTTTTTAATATACCTAAGAGGGTATAAAATAGCAAAAGGAAAAAGTAAGCTAATAGTTACTTAGGAATAGGTTATTAAACTATATTTATAAGACCTACTTATTATAGGAAATAAGGAACCTAATTTATAATATATTTATCTAATAGGTATATATATCTACTAAGATATCTTCTATTAGCTATATCTTATATATATAAAATTAACTTTCTTATATTTATTATCTAGTATATAAGAGGACCTAAAATATACTAATACCTCTACTACTATATAGCGTTAGTTAGTTTCCTAGCTTTAAGCTTTAGCTTCTAGTATAATATTAGTTTCTAGCTAGTAGTAGTAGTTACTAGCGCTAAGGGTAATAGTAGAAGGTACTACTATTAATAAGATAGTAGTAGTAGTAAAGAGAGAGGGGGGATATTACTATAGTAACTAAGTTATACTATATACTAAGCGCTATCTTTATTATTAATACTACTGCTACTATATTAGCGCTAATAAGAGGACTACTTAGTAATAATAAGTATATCTTATATCAGCTAGCTAAAGTTATTAAGGTAGTCTAATATTACTATTAGGGGGCTATTAGGGAATATAAAGTATAAATAGGCGTTAATAAGCTCCTCTACCTTCTACTAGGTAAGCTATATTACTATAGTATCTTACTAGCTAATAAGCTTAAATAAGCTAGTATAAAACCTTTATATAAGGGTAGAGGCTTTAGCTTAGCATTTACCCCTCTTAGTTATACGCTCTATCTTCTATAATAGCTATAATATATAGCCCTCCCTATTAGTTATCTACTATACTAGCTTTAATAGGTATACTTATGCGATATAGTTAAAGTGCTACCTATATAAGCTACTACCTTTATTACTATCCTCCCCCTTAGTAGTTATATTATTATTTAGGAGTAGGAGTAGCTCTAGCGTTTAAAACTTAGCTAAGTTATCTTATATAAAGTCTAAGATATATCTCTATAGCTAGATAGCTATAATTATAAGGAAGGCTTTAAAGGCTTAGCTCCTACTTAAAGTAAGCTTATCTAATATTATTAATAAGTGCTCTTAGAGGAGAGGCTTATTCCTCACTTTAAGCTTAATATTATTAATAGTTTTAGCTTATTTTAAGTTAATTTAGTAGATTATATAATAGAGTATATAGATAGCTATTTAGATCTCTTACTTCTTATAGTAAAAGATATACCTTAAGTTAGGGAATATAAGTATAAGTGATTCTATAATATAGTTATAGATAAGGTAGTAGGTATTATTATTTAGTATTATGAGGAATCTATTAACTTATATAGTGTATAGTACTTACCCTACTTACTGCTCCTTAGGCGTATAGAATATACTTATAATATTAGAGGTAGCTTAATAGGTTAAGAGCCTCTCTTAGTTAGTAAGTGTGATATTATCCTACTTATCTATAGATAGGTTAGCTAGGATACTAAAAACCTCGCTTAAGGTATTAATTTAATACTTATTAATATAGAGGCTAGTAATCTACTTAAAGTATAAGATATTAAAGGTATCTAGCTTTAACCTTATATAGTACTATTATATTATAATAAGTTACTACCTCTAGTGGTTTTATAATATAATAAGCCTTTATATTAAGAAGTGCTTATTACTACTAAAATAGAGTGCCTTAATAATATACTAAGTAGTATTATCCCTACTTAAGTCCTTATCTTCTTACCCTCTTATAAAGGTAATAGATATAAGCTATATCTAGATCTACTTATAGTTATTAAGTAAGCTTAAGTTCTACTAGTTAATATATAACTTAATATTTAGGTTATATAGTAAGTAGTCTTTAGTATTCTATATTATTTATTAGCCTCTTATATACTATTATCTTTATGCTTTTTATATAGTGAACTAAATAGGAATAATAAGGGGTGAGGGGGGGAGGGGGGGAGGGGGGAGGATATACCTTCTTACCTTTATTATAAAGCTTATATACCTATTATAGATTAAAACTTAGTATACCTATCTCCTTAATATACTTATAGAGCGCTTAGATATAATACTAACTAGCTATTACTTTAGTTTTAATCTTATTAACTTCAGCTTAGTATAAAAAAGATAGCTTATAAGGGCTGTCCTTATTATCCTTATTATCTTTATTATCCTTATTATCCTTATTATCTTTATTACTACTATCTTATAGTATATACCTAACTTCTTTAGTACTATAGAGGATAATAATATAGTTCTCTAATATTTACTTTTCTAGCTTACTACTCCTAAATATATATATTAGCTTTTAGATATAAGCTATATTAATTAGCTAGTTCTTTCTAATACTTTAAGCTATACTAAGCATACTAATAAGTATCTTAATAATAGTAAGGAGGAAAGATTATACCTATTTTTATATAGATAAGGTCTCTATAAAGAGTATATTAGCCTTATCTTCTTATTTAGCTTATACCTACCTCTTAAACCTTAATAGTACTACTATAGCTACTTTCTTATTATCACTCTTATTATACTTCCTCTTCTACTAATTAGTAGGTATTTTAGTTATTATAGTAATATATACTTTCTAATAGAGGAAACTATTAGGTTTTTCTATTTTTTCCCCTTTTATTTCTAAAGTAGTAGTTTAAAACTAAGTAGTTAAGTAGTTAAAAGGGTATAGGAGTACTATTAGTGAGATAAGATATATAAATATATATAAAAGGGAAGATAGTACTTAAAAAAGAGGTATATATTTAATATAACTAGATATAATTAGCTAAGACTACTACTTTAGGCTACTAGGTAAAGGTAGGCTAGCTATAATAGTATAATATAGCTAGTAGCTAGTAGCTAATAGCTAGTAGTATAGTAATAAGCTAGCTATAATAGCTTAGGGAATAAATATATACTTATAACTATAAATACTATAGATACTTATACTTACTATTTATTACCCTTAAATAGATAGCTATATTATCTTATATACTCTATACTGAGGATTAACACTTTCTATAGGCTATATCTTAAGTCTTATAAACTTATAGTAAGGTTTTAGTATACCTCTAGTATAAGATAAGTATAAGATAGTAAGTTAGAGCTCTATCTAGCTATACTATATATACTCTATCCTAAGTAGATAACTATTCTAATAGGGAGATATTTAGTATAAAGTTTATTATAAAGAGTAATATACGCTCTTCTAGCTTAACTTAAGCTAACTATTACTATATATAAAGGTATATATAGCTTAGCTAGTTATCTATTTATAATAATATAAAGATTTATTATAATATTAATATAGTATATCTATTAAATATATATACTTATTAGGACTAAATAGTAGTCTTATATAGTATATATTTTTAATATATATCTAAGTATATCTTATAATAAAATATAGAAAAAAAAGCATCTTAATGCTATAATAAGTAATTTTACCTATTTTAACTTTAAATCACCTCTATATTATCTATATAAGCTATTTAATCTACTTTTTTATTAGCTATAATATAATATATAGAACTATTTGCTATTTATATCTTTTAACCTTAGGTTTTAAAAGGTAACTTATTTAGTTAATACTTAATAAGCTTTAATATAATTAACTATTATAGGGCAGCCTCTAGTATAAGGTTATAGTTATTATAAACTCTAAGAGCTATTTACTCCTATCTAAAAGCTATCCCTAAACCTCCCTTAAGGTTTATACCCCCCCCCCTCCTTCTATTTTTATATCACTTAACTATACTACTTTATAGATATATCTCCCTATCTTTTTTAAACCTTTCTACTAGTTATTACTCCTCTTACTTCTTTAGGCTAACTAACTAAACCTCTCTATATATATATAGCTTAGCTATTACTCTATATTTATCTTACTTATTTAGAATAATAAACTTAATTATAGGAGCAGCTTATCTTTCCTCTCTATATAGGGCTTAATATATTTATTTTGCTTCCTTCTAATATAATATTATATATTAATCTACTTCTAATAAGGTACTTACTAACTTATAGCTAAATACCTTTTTATTAAATATATAGATAACTTTACTTCTTCTTTAAGGGAATATACTTTTAGTTTTCTCTTTTCTTTTTTATTTTATTTTTATTTTACTATCTCTAGATAAAATATAGAGGAAAGTAATAGCGCTATAGATATATATATACTACTTAATAGCTACCTATAGATGCTTTACTATATTATCTATCTTTCTCCCTTAATCTGAATACTCCCTATAAAGGGAGAGAGAGGCCTATAGCTTTTAAATAATTAATATAATATATATTACTATAAAGTTTAATAGAAACCTTTATATAGACTAGCTAGCTAAGCTTAAATATAATATTCTTAAAGTAAGATAAGATAAGTAGATATATAAATATTAATATAGCTTCTAAATAAAAGCTATATAGTAGGGTTTAGTTAAGGCTTATAAAGCCTCTAAACGTATAAGTTATTCTTTAGCTATAAGGGTATAAGTTAGATAATATCCTTAGGTATAAAGTATTAGGCTTTTAATACTTAAAGCTTTTATACCCCTATAGGTATATATTACTTTATACCCCTAGGGGTATTAAGCTTTTTATACCTTTATAGGTATATATTATTTTATACCTCTAGGGGCGTTTAGCTTTCTATACCCCTATAGGTATGCGTTATATTAAGCTTTCTATACCCCTATAGGTATATATTGCTTTATACCCCTAGGGGTATTTAGCTTTCTATATCCCTATAGGTATATATTATATTAAGCTTTCTATACCCCTATAAGTATATATTGCTTTATACCCCTAGGGGTATCTAGCTTTTTATACCTCTATAGGTATATATTATATTAAGCTTTCTATACCTTTATAAGTATATATTACTTTATACCTCTAGGGGTATTAAGCTTTCTATACCCTTATAGATATATATTACTTTATACCCCTAAAGGTATATTACTATAGCCTACCTTACTTTACTTAGCTAGCTATAAATAAATCTATATATCTATCTACCTATCTATCTACTTACCTACTTAGCTTAGTAGTATACCTACTTACTTATACCTACCTATATTTACTTATAATCCTATCTATCTCTCTCCTCATACTTATGACTTTGGATCTTGGACCTTAGACCTTTGACCTGCCTACCCTGCCCCTACCTACCTGCCTGTTTTTGCTGCTTCCTAACCCTACCCTGGCCTGACCCGTCCCGTGGGGCCGCGCTACTCACTGAGACTCACTGCTGACGTCACTCAGCAAGCTTCCTCATCCCCACTTCAAGCCCTGCTTGGCGCTCGCGGCCATTTTCTGCACGCTTCCGAAGTTCAGTGCACGCACCCATCGCATGTTCTATCAGCATCTTATCTCCCAGTCTGAAAGTCTTCAGCGGCGCCACAGATACCTTATCCCATTTTGCGTGGGACGTACCACACCTTGAGGGTCACAGCACAGGCCCTTTGTACGTAGCTACCTAAACCTCACGGTGCTTGGGTCTGTCCTGGTTCATTCACCGAAACACCTCTCCAGCCAGGACTGGACTCACCGAACTTGCTTCCTCCCGATTTCGACGCTGGAAACCGGGAGATACCCAGTTTACGATCGCTGCAACTACCTTGCAGAAGATACCTCCCGGTGTCCTGTCAGCACCAAAAATCGGGAGGCATCGACTGCGATTACAGAAGGTACCTCCTGATTTCAGCTCCAAAAATCGGGAGGTATCTTCGCCAGCGCCAGAAGTCCATGGTTGACCGTGACTGGCTTGTCAGGGCCCGTACCATCTTCCCCGGATGGTACGGCCCTTTGATTGGCTGCAAGCTTCCCATGCGCCAATGGTAATGGCCCACTTTAGTGGTGTGCCGCTTGCACATGTGACTGCGCGTACTCGACGCGTCGCGGAGTGCACCCAGCAGAAACGCGATGTGTCCGCGCCACGACTTCCAGTTTGTCATGATGTGACTCCGGTCTCCACAGCGGACAGCGACACCTTTCTTTTTGTCTGTCTTCTCTGCGGCTTGACGCTGCGGATGAGGCGGACTCCCAGCACTGCATTTGCATAACATCTGGGTTCGCGAACGCTCGGCTGTCGCCGCTCAATGCTCTAATCGGCTGACCAGCTGGGTCTCAACTCCCCGAGGAGTGCGTTGAGACAGGCAGACAAGGCGCTCTGGGACTTATTGCCCGAGGATGGACGTGAATGCAGCAATGAATAGGCTATGATTCTGGCTGTGACAAAGAAGAGCAGACTCGTCCCCGTCTTGGTCGATACAGAGATTCTGAGTAAAGATATTGATCGAAGCGATGCAGGCGCTCGGCCGGATAAATCACAGTGTTCACGACCTCCGTCGGCGGAAAAGGTTTCTAGGCCTTTGACAAAATTTCATCGCCATGCTCACCAGTGCCATCTCTAAGGTATGAGGGTGACCGGACCCACCTTGCCGGTGGTTGCGCAGCGTCCGGATCCACTCTTTCGGTCCATCGCCGGCTCTGACCCACTTCGAGATCGGCGTCAGCCACTGCGAAGACAACGGTCTTGTTAATGCGGATGGGATGAACTTCGAGGCGCATGTCTTTGATAGCAGCTGTGTCTGAGACGATCTTCATTGAACAATAATGCAATTGACACAATGTTTTAAACGCGAGCTTTTCCCCAAAACGGTTGGTCGTCGTGGCTGGTTTCGCAAATGCGGTACACCTGGCCGTGACAACCGTAAGACGAGGGCTGCAAGGTCATGGCCCCGTGACTGCATGGTTCCTATCGAGACAGTCGATCTCGAGAATCGATCTTTGTGATTGGTACTGGCTGATCCTCTCCTAGAGCACCTGCACTGTGGGAGTTGGCCAAAAGCTCCCACTCTGGTGGGAGCTTTTGTCCAATGGCCCGAAGAAATACCACAACAGCAACCTCCAGCGTACCTAGCTCGGACCTCCCTTAGGCAACTTGATTCAGGGGTCTGAGCTCTCATATTCAATGAATTTCACGGAAAGAGTTACCTTCTACGGGGTGAAGCTTGTTTGCGGACTGGGTCCTGAAGTGGGTGCTGCTGGTAGGTTCTGCTGGTAAGTGCTTCGCGCGAAAGCAAGAAATTGACATGTAGGAACTCCAGGATGCACATCGGACATTTGGCTCACAATTCCCGAAATAATGGTGGAAATTATGCAGCGCGGATGAGCCTGGGCGCAGTGAGGAGCCAGGCAGTCATGAAGCCTAAAAGACAGCAAATGTTGAAGCTTGGGTAAGCATAGGTAATATGGCCCTCACCCCACTGCTGAAACCTGTTGAAACCTTTATTAGCGTTTGTTGGCCGCGAAACATGCTAGAGTTGGTAAAGTCTCTTCGTTCAAGCTGAGGCATTTAAACTGAAAGCAGACACACCAGAGGGACCCGTAGCATCTCCTCCTTTCCTTGTTGACTTTACCTCTTATCCGGCTCCCAAGCCCTTGAGACGAACCATATATTCCGCTTTCATCAAAGCCAAGAGCTTTTTCACCGCGGCACCTTCGGTGGTGCTATTTGTGAACCTCTTATGCCTTGTCTGAGCCAGCCAAAAGGTACGTATGGACAGTTGTAGTTCCATGGTGTCTGTCACAACGCAACGAAAGGTTTATTCATTTCTTCCCTTCTCCCATTTTCCAATTGCTAACCAAAGAACTAAGTGCATAAAGCCTCAATGCGGTACTCCCCCCGTCCGTCACTCGCACTTCTCTCAGTTGATACACTAACCAAAATCTCAAAACCCAGCTGACAAGCGTCACCAATGTCCCTGTCTAGTTCCACGCTCTCGGTAGCCATGGGTAGCATTGTTCGCTCTCGTTCAAAAGCCTTCCTCAGCCCAAAACTTCGGCGACAATGAACCACTTGGTCCTTGGCTCACTCCATGTTCTTCTGAATCAGCCCAGCGACCTCGCGGTAGCCGTGCATCCAGACAGTTGCCCCGCCTTCCAAGCCCGCCCAAAGCAGATCCTCAAGCTCTCCTACTCAGGCGGTCGACGAAAGCTGAACTTGTCGTCAAGCTCCTCCATCAGGCCATCTTTAGGGATGGTCAGTACCCGCCTGGCTGACTGCTCGTTTTATGGATCTGTGTCATTTATAATGCCTAAATTTACGGTTGAACCAGCCCGGCATAGGCAACGAGCTTCGTCGCGTTGAAAACGCACATCCGATGAAGGATCAGATGCTCAGCATTTTGTTGGGCACGACTCGCTCACGAAGGGTGCAGTTGAGACCGGCGACAGAAGAAACTGCCAAAACTGCTTATTGAGCAGAGAAAGCTTTACCACACGACTCAGGAGGAACCAAGTATCACTCTGCCGAATACGAAAAGTCGCGACAGAACCAGCATATGCTGACGCGCCTGGCCAAACAACCAAAAGCAAAGAGACCGATCTGGTGGCTCAGTGAGTATCCAGACATGTCCTACAAGTATATAAGTAAAACAAGCCCTAAGCGCAACCTATAATGCGCGACCCGACGTTCGCCTTTCCAGCCGCTCGAATAGAAGAGAATGGCACGGCATGAGTTGCATTCTACTTGCTAGATTAACCACTGACACAAAGCGGAACAAACACTCGCAGTACATAAATAGACGAACTTGTAACTCGTCTGTCGGGTCCAGATAGCGCCAAACGGGTGGCAAGGATGACAAGGAGTCTGTCGGCTGTAGGTCTTGCTGGATCCCCCATCAGGCTCTCTAAAAAGGTCCTCCCATGAGTCCTTCAACCCCGGCACTCGAGGCAATGCCGGAAATAAATATGATTTCATCACACGTGTCTATAGCATTCTTCGCCAGCTCAAACTTATCATGACGTTCCAAAGCCACTGTCGGTTATCTTTTCTCAAGCAAAATACATTAGATGTACTTAAATATTTAAAGGGACTCTCGTGCATTAGCTCTTTTCGAGCCGAATGGCTCTCTTTTGATGATCTTGTGGATATCGTCAGAGGTGTAGACGGAGAAGATATCAATTATTCTCTGGAAAACGTTCGTGTCACAATCAAATCGAAGAGATTCCTGAAGCCGGTGTCCCTTACTCCATTAGTGACGAGAAGTTAGACCGAGACTCAGTCTTGGCGCTGGTTGATGTGACTGATGTGGATAGCTTTGGCGATGACAGTGGTAGGCCGAATTCATTCTTGGATCTGACGGCCAATCGTTTGGCAAATTTCAATTGAACCGAGGCGGGTTGAGACATTGGTGATGGATGAGACCTGCCCAGAATCCATTTTAGCCGCGTGTCAGTGATTTCTTCAGGTTGTTTGATTGACCACTCGAGCTTAAGAAATTGCAGATCAGCTATAGATGAGACAGGCGTGCTAGGAAGAGACCCTTTGATTCGTCACGAAGAGCGAGACCGACAAGTACCGATCAACAAAGGTAACAGATTCAAACCATTAGAGAATAAGCAACAACTAGGAAACATCGCTAAAGAGAGTCACTAACTAGGATGATGAACCTTGAAATAACACATCACATAGGGAAAAGTCATCTTCTGCCCACTTCTATTTACAGGTTCATTCTTCGCCAAAGTCGATTCAAGCACCAGAGTGCATCGCAGGAACTCATAAACGCCAGAAATATAGATGCACAGCAAGGCTAAACTGTGATGATGCCTACCCTCATCCTAGGCACTAAAGTGTTTGAGACGCAGACTTCTCCCAGACACCAGTATTCTTTCTATAATATCGATACCTTAAACCTCTGAGCCTTTGGTTAATAAGCCTCTACGATGCGGCGAGCAATTGGTAGTTCCTAGATTCTTGGGACTTTAAGGCATATGGTGCACTGGCAGCGCCCTGAATGTTGTAGGCGATAGCTGAAATAGTTAAGAACACACTAGTAGCGCTTAAAGATGCTATAGAAGCTGCTAATCCCTCTCGCTAGACTCCTAGGGATGGTATATCTATCCTCGACGTGGTAGCAGCGATATCTACTAATAGCTAGTTATGCCTAAGAGGCTACTGAGAAACCTTGCTTCTCTGAGATGCTGGATGCTATATTGTAAGTAGGTATCTAATTCCTATTGCCTATCCTTTCCTCTAAAGAAAGATTATACTAGTAGAGATTAATTAATAGCGTTTATTTCTTTTCTAATAATACTAAGTCTGCTTATATGCTAGCTGGTGACTTTAGCTGTGTCTACTTAATTATAAAAAAGCTATAACTTTATATTGCTGTAATTAATATTAAAACCTTCGCGAAGAAATAGCACTAGAGTATTAGAGTCTGCATTAAGGGGAGACTTTCTGTGGCAATTTTGAGGGTTTGCAATCTTGAGTATTAGAAGGCTGAGGGGAATTATTAAAGCCTGACCACCTATACTAACTGAGAAACGTGAGAGCTCTAGCGCTAAATAAGGTGTTTCCTTAGAGGATGTAATAGAGGGGCTATAGGCTACTGCAAATAAGGCTTAACTGATATTAGCAAGCTAAGATAATACTTAAGTTGTCTCTGTGAGGTAATATGCTAGTCTAAATATTCTAGCTAACGTAGATATAATACTTAAAACTCTACTAAGAGGTTATATGCTGGGCGTTTAATAAATTTTAATAATATCTTAAGAGTGCTCCTGTTTTTTGAAGTCTCTAACTTTCCTTGATTTCACTGCTTGTTAATAGGATGAATTTAATATTAGGGCAATTTAGTACTATTAAAAGTCTATAAAAGTCTTAGAGCTTAAGAGCTTTTTTTATTACTCTCCTTTAATTTCTACTTACTTAAGACTTCTATAGAGAGATTAAGCCTGAATTAGTATAAGGATAGTTTAAAGTGCTTTTCAGTTAGTAAGGACTAAAGTAGTTGCTTTAGTAATAACTAGTAAATTACTAGTGTTCTATATCTTTTTATCTTTTGCTTAAAGGTAGGTACTAACTAACTAGCTTCCCTAAATAAGGAAATATTTAAGGTATATAAGTATATTTATTTTAGCTAGATTATATTATATTAAATTAAATATTAATTACTTAGTTATTCTATCTAACTATATAATAAAGCTATTTTCTCCTTTAGTAGTCCTTATTATTTAAGATATATTATATCTAAAGGCTAAGTATTTATTAAGCTCTATAGGAATATTAATCTTATATAGAGCTATAGAACTAGAAATAAGTTTTAGATATAATCTATATATAACTTATTATTCTATAGTGCCCCTACTATAGTAAATACTATTTACTTAAGCTTTATATATTCTCTTTTTATATCTAAGTAATAACTAGTATTACTAATTAAAACTCCCTTTTATATAAGAACTATTATATTATCTTTTAATATTTTAAGATTACTACTATATATGTCTATACTTCTATTGCCCCCTACTTATCTGCACCTCAGTAGCACGTTTCAAAGAAGGCTAAGTAGAAGCCTAAACCTACCTATAGCACACTAATCAACATTTGAAGCTAAACGCGGATTATCTGACGGAAAATTCAAAGAAAACGTCCTTTAAAGACTGTACCTAGATTACCTACTATTTCATAGGTGGTTCAACAGCTCTCCTATAGCAATATGAGTTCCTAGAAAGCGTAGAATTACTGCTAGTTAGCTTAGATCCTTATAATCTGCCCCAGTAATATTACTATTTAGATCGAGCTAAGATTACAATCTAGCTGATTAAATTACACGCGAAATGTGGATTTTTCAGCCACCTTCGTCTCCCTGTTTAAAGGTTTAAGCAGTAAGATGTTGGTTCTGTCGCGCAGGAGGCAGTCAGCATAGTCTAGAACCCTTATTATGCCGATCCTTTTTGCAAAGGTATTAATACTAGGAGCATCTCTTAAAGTAATTAGAAGCTTCTTAGGAGGAAATCTTCCCACCTGTATCAATATAAATACTAATTAGTACTATTAACGAGGAGATATATAGAAAGCTCCAACCCTATTTTAGTCATCCATTCTGACCTAAACACTATCTATATAACTGAAAGCACAGAAGAGTGACGAGCATATTAGTGGGGTGGGTGGAAAGGGTATTTCTAACTGGGGGTTAGAAATCAGCTAAGGTCGTATATATAACGATAAAATTAGACTATAGATATGCTTTTAGCCGCCATTTACTGGCTATGAATTTGTTTTCCTAACTGAGATAAGCTAATTCACGACTTTTTGTCCTCGACCTTTGCTAAGATATAATGACTGAATCGTAACGCTTATCTTCAAGCGCAACTTCAGAGTTGCCGACAGAACTCCGCGCTAATACTCCAACAGGAAGAGACAAAGCTAAGAGAATATACATCAAGATGGCATAAACCGTCGTTTTACAAGCCGGTGGGATGTTGCTACACGAAGATGCCCCAACATCACACATAAAGAATCAAGACTCAGCGTCTTACAATACTAATATCTCAATGCTATTAAAAAGTACGCACCACAAGCTATGAGAATTTTCGTTCTAAATATCACTGTATGAAACATTTTAAAAAGGATGATCAAAACTTCTTTAGGCGGCATCAACTAGGCACTAAGCCAGGCGTGCGTTCTAGAAGCAGTCTTATACTTACGCTAAGGTCCCCCCCCCCCCCCCCCCCCCCNCCCTAAGGCCCCCCCCCCCCCCCAATCTTATCATTTCAGCAGCTTAAGAACTATAAACTATTAGTAGATCATAACATCTCAGAAATATATCTATTTAATACTCCTATAAATCTTTCTTCCCTTCTAACTTTTCTTCTTTATAGTTTACTACCTAGAGGCACACCTTATTAACTACTATATAACTCTAATAAGGAAATATATAGAGGGTTATAGTATAACCTTTATAGCTAACCTATAGGGTATATAAAGGGGATTTTTAAGCTACCTAGCTAAACTAGTAGAAATAGCCCCCTATTATACTATAGCTTAAATTTAAAGCCCTCTAAGATAAATCTTATATATATCTCCTACTTAATTAATATAGCTCTTATTACTAGTAATATTAAATATCTAAAAAAGACTAATTTACTATATATTTAATAATAGTTTAATTATATCTTTATAGTTAAGAATAATAATATAATATCTCTATACCTCTTTATAATATATATTAAGTTCTTAGAAAACCCTTAGAACTAAGTTCTCTATTAAATTAAGTAGAGATTTAAAAAGATTACTAAGAACTTAAAAAATAAGAATAATATAAGGGAGATTAATAGGATATTTAATAAGAAGTATAGTAAATAGTTCTAAGAACTAATCGCTATTATTACCCTTATCTAAAAATATAGTAGTTAAGGAGACTAACCTAGGTTAGGGTAGAGGAAAAAAAGGGTCCTTATATTCCCTTTAGTTATATAAGTATTCACAAAAGAATTATTCATAAAATAACACTTCTGCAAAGCTGTATCGTGAGAATACTACTTGTGGCTATTGTAGATCCACTTGGACAAGGCTGTGTCAGCGGATGGAGAAATGAGAACTGCCCGAGGACGCCAATCTTTGCACTTCTCCACGTTGATTATGTCTCAAGACAGACTTCGTTTCAATAGTGCCTGGTCAGTTTCTGCAGACTCTTCAATTATCACTGGGGGTCAAATAAGACTATGGTGTTCCGAACGCTAAGACAGCCCAAACCCTGGCTGGAGAGGACACTACATTTCTCGGCCTCTATTCTGAGCAGAGCAGTATTGCATTTGGTTCATGGCAAGACATTTCGCGACTGGCTTTGGGCGCTGCTTCGTCATGCAGGCCATCACTCCCTCCAGGCCTTGGGGTATTGGGACCGATTTCGTCAAGATCGGTTTCTAGGATTTCTACTGAAGGGAATGTATCTGGCGTGCGGTTATGTTGTTGTCAACCGGGGCCTTCCTCCTCCAGTAAAGGTTACGGGACCTTTCTCAGACCCAAGACTTGATGTGACTCGGCTCGACTCAACTCACTTCAGGCGCCAACTCATGCCGAGTCGGTTTTGCGCGGGTCGACTGGATTAGTTCAGCCAGGATCGTCGGGCGCGCCTGGCTACAAAGTGGCGCTGTCACGGGAAGACCCGCGTGAAGACGGGATTTGCGCCGGCATCCGGCCTCGAAAATCGGAATCTATTTCCGTCTCGCACCTTTGGAAACGGCATGCGCTCAAAGGGCGATGCCAACTTAGATACAATGAAGCTGTACAGCCGCGATACGGACTAATGCAGACATCTACTGCACTACTATGTCATGTTGGCAAGCCCTGATGTGAGGTGGTTAGTGGAGTGTGAGCAGGGAAGCAGACGCTGTAGACCACCTGCGTTGCTGTGATTTGGCGCCGAATCAAGATGTGGGGTTCTGGTTCGGAAATTTCAGTGTTCAGCACCAGAAGCTTGGGCCAACTGAGAACGTTGGGGGATCTGGAAAAGGCCTAGCGAGGCTTCCAGCGGGTCGGGCCGTCCCGCGCAGGGGTCACAGTGCTGGATGGATCAATGCGGGTCACCTGTGACAGCGTGGGATGCTGATAGGGACAGATGGACCCGGCACCCCTTTGGTACCATCATCTCGTGATGGTACGGACCCTCAAGTGCCAATACAGCCAATGCCTGGTCGATGCACTAGACAATTCATATTTGCGCTGCGTAGTCTACAGACCCTGCCTGAAAATATTCACGCCGGAGCAAGGGCCAATAAGAAAAATTTCTGAGATGGAAAGAAGAGCCCTCAACATTTACATCGGCGGGGCGTGTGAATAAAACACATGACGGCGTCGGGAGATGGTGGTGTCAGGCTGTAGCCGAATGGAGCGTTTCTGTCCCACCCCAATATGGTCAATTCCTCCCCCGGTCGCAACTTTGCTGGTCTTCCTGTGTTATCGCAGATGCTCGTGCAAGGCGTTGCAATGGCAAGAAAGGGCATTCTTCTCGGAAAGAATTTCGAAGTCTGGCGACCGTCATAATGCATCTGATAGTATAAAGGGTTAATTATGAATATAATAATTATATACCTATACCTTATTAAGATTAATTATCAGGCGCTTTAAAGGAAAGATTATAACCACTAGGTAATATTAAAGTTTAAGGTAGGTGGTAAGTGAAGTAGCAACCCTAGGCAATATATACTGTGAATAGTAGGTTCTCATAATTCTTATGATGATCGTGGCAGCTTTTTAACAGAGCTACCATTCCGGCCCCATATTAATAGGTATAGTACTTATACTCCCACTGCTCGTAACGTCCGCAAAGGTCGCAATCTGCGCTCCTAAGTTTAATATTACTTTGCCTGCTGCTTATCCCTTAATAGAATATTTTTCATGTCACGTGGTTTTAGCTAGATGCAAGGAGCACTTGGTTAGGAATAGTAGTTAATTAAGTCCCTGGGACTGGTATGAAATCATGCGTCACTTCGTCGGCGATGTGTACCTCGTCCCACAGTACCTCCGATTCGCGTGTACTGCAATAGGCACTTACTGAGAAGAACTCTTAGAGACCGGCTCACAAATAAAAAGCTCTAGGGACAGAGGCGAAATGGAGGGAAGCAAAGGGATCTCAGGGTTAACTGGGGACTGTGACGTGGCGTGCGCTCGTACCATCAGGTGATGATGGTACGCCCCTATACCCACCAGTCAGGTTGCACCTGAAGAGTCCCTGTACTATCAAGTCAGCTGGGCTCCTTCTGTGCCAGGTATGGTGATCATACCTTCTGTGCAAGTCGTTCAAATTGCCTGTGCAGCCCAGCTATCCTGCCTGTGTGGGGCACCCGGGCCGGGGCCGAGTGCCCGCCGGCGTACTGGCCGGGCAATCTGGCAGTTATGGCTTGATTGAAGATATTTCTGGGTGGACTTGAAGGGTATCTAGCTAATAGGATGCCTTCGTTTGAGGACTGGAGGCCCTAAATAGGCAGGATAGCTGGGCTGCACAGGCAATTCAACCTGACTCCCTCTGTGCCGCTTGACCTGTAATGTCCCGTGCTAGTGCTGTCACGGAAGGCAGTCGGAGGGAAAATAAAGCTTGTGCAGGTACAACCCTCATTGCCGCGAACCTCCGTTCTGTTCTGGTTCCATCCACTTCATCTCTTGCAACCTGTCTGCCGCCCTCCATCGCCGCATCCAATCCAAGCCGACACCTTCACATCGCAGGCCATCTTGTTGAGGCTCGTAGAGCTGCACGGCGGTTCGAGCCCGAGAAGGAACGCGTGGAGCGTGCTCTCGAGGAGGACTGCGAGATGCTCAAGACGTCGGAGGCGAACGGGAAGTCCGAGGCGAGCAACTTCAAGTACAGCAGTCTGCGCAATATACGCGTTCCACTTTGGTTACGAGACCTTGCTTTGCTTCCACCCTTTGGTCGCTGCCCCGACATTCTTGAAAGCGTCGGGAGTAGTCTCAACGCCCCAAGCTTTGGGAAGTCTGGCTTTCTATCTCTTCGCATGGGTCTTCGGCCACATGTTGCTCGCCCTGGCTCACAGGAATATGTCTGGGTAGCTGCCAGTGTCCCCCGCTTGGACGTTCGCCTCGAAAGGTTCATCGACAACAGCGTCCCAAGGATAATATTGCTCGACAACCTGCTCAAACAACCAAATACGCACCATATTCACCTCATAATTGCGTCACCCGATTGCACGCTTTCGTCGTCGATATAACCTTGAGCCAAATGCGACAATCTGCCAAGGCCAACAATGATTTCACGTAGTTCAAAGGCGAAATCCACGCCGCTTTTGTCTCCAGCTTCCAGTACTCGAATGTCTCGACCATCTTGGTCTACGGATTGATCGCTTCTTTAGAACTTGGCAAAGTCGACCCGTTTGCTGAATCTGGACTTGAATTGGCGCCAATGTCAATCGCAACCGCAAATCCGACGCTCCCAGTGACGGCATTCCCTATGTCGTCATATTTAATGCCTGTCCATCTGTCCCCACGAGCCCGCATTAGAGACACCTATACTAGTTTCTGGTTCCTGAGGCAAGCAAATAAGTGACTTATTACAAGCGATCGTTTTCTTACTGCTGAAGCTAAGTAGCATCCCATCGACAGACCAAAATTCGCCTGCAATGGCTTCGCGCCGCGTGTCCCGAGAAGCGCCAGGTTTACTTGATGATTTCGAATCGATCTGGTCGAGAGGTAGACGAATAAAGATCGATGCCGAAAGCAAAGATTACATGAACCAAACCAGCGCGGGAGACTTGTCAAGTGGCGTGGGCATGTGCTGTAGATTTAGTTGTGTCCCCTAGCTGAAAGATACCCTTGGCTGAAGACATTCCACCGTTGGAGAAATCGGCACCCAGATGGAACAAAGTCGTCTACATGGAATATTTCGACGTAGACAGCATTGTCTCTCTTCCTCATTAAAGTTTTTGTCTTCTCCCTTTAGCCCTCCCTGCCCAAGTCGGGACTACTGGCCTATCTGACTGAGGGTATAATGTAGTTGACGAGAAATGGAACTACGGCGTCACGACTTTGCCAAACATCTTCCACCTGGGCAGTATAGATGAATTTTCCTGTTCCCAGAGTTGAATGTATTTGTTTACTGCATCTCCCAACACCGTACTGCTGATGGGGCTCATCTTAAAGAGTAGCCAAGGTGTCGAGCCTGAAACTGGGTAATCAACAGCCTCTGCCAGAAATTGTCCAGATGTGCCCGTCTTTGATTCATAAGTCGCGTTCAACATGAGCCATTTCTTATCGGGGCGGTGGACGTGATAATTAAAAAGGCAGGAGGGCGGATTGCAGCTATTGCGGTGCATGTAGCGCTGCAGCTAGGAGAGACACTATCCTTCGTACCATCACCAGGTGATGGTACAGACCCCCAAGCGGCAATCACAGCTGCGAGCCCCAGAAGCTCAAAAGCGTATGCTGCGGGGACCTTAATACAACACAAGCTTTCAACAATCAATGTTTCTCGAACCTGCTCCCCGTACACGGTATTCCCTCTAGCATCCTCGCACAGTCGCACCACGCGGGTTCTCGCTCGCGCTGACTTTTCTTCCCAATCGCCATTCAGCCGATTGAATATAGAATGAACGCTTTATAGTTGAACCGGTCGCGCGGAAATAAAATGGAGCAATCAGGCGCTGCTAAAGCCTCACTGTGCCTGCGAGGAAGTGCCCCTCAGCCGGGTGCACGCTCTTAAAGTCGCCAGAAGACAAGTACCATAAAATAGCTCAATTAGTGATGTTTTTCTTATAGTATAACGCAATGGAAATGCGTGATGCAGTGTGTCTTTTGTATCTGCGGATGGCAGGCTTTTAGGTTGCTCTTAGTTATTAGCGCGATGCGTCGCAATCAGCATGAGTCTTACGTGCATTGCAGCCGGCACGTGTGGCAGCTTCTCGCAAAACCTGCCATCCTCAGCCCCACACCCCACGGCAGCACTTCGAGAAAACCTGCCACATTAAGTAGGCAGTGACGTTCCACAGGACCGTTATCTACATCACCTGATTTCGTGTCGCTCCTTCTGTGATTGACGCGGCACACTGCACTACCTTGATACGCGTCGTACCTTCCACGTCTCTTTCCACACACCTTAGGAGTAGCACCTTCCGCGTCTTTTTTCTAATAATGCATGACGTCCTTCCCAGAAACTCTCGCGTCAGGCGCTGTCCCCGCACGAACACTTCTCGATTTGTTTCCCCACTGCTACTTGTCCGCTGTAATTCAATCCAAGCACAACACACACCTTCGTCGACCCGCTGACCGCCCTTCGCTTTTGGAAGACCAAGTTTGTCTTCTCCAGAGACCACCCTCCTCTCGTTATGCCTGTCGAAGAAACTCTAGATAAGCTCGATCCCCCGGCAGCTTCAGCTGAGCAGACTCCATGCTTTCTCTGGGACGCTCTTGAAGCCGATTTCAAGCAAGCCACCAAACTCAAGGAAATCGACTTCTCCCGTTGGGTCTTGTCCGGTGTCGACCGCAATATTCTGAAAAACGCCGCCGATAGCAAACTTGCCGACAAGATTCAATCCCTGAGCCCCGGGTTTCCAAGCCGATACGCCAACGTACTCACAGCGCTTGACGTCTCTCTCGGAATCTTAGTGCAGCTTTTTGGTTTCAAAGTTGTCAATTCCCGCGCATGCAACAGCTCGTTCATCAACTTATGCAAAGCGCGCCCCGACTTGCGCATCGAAGAGCTGTACGACGCCTGGACTACGCAGCCCACAGTCGTCAACAGTCGCCTGATTTCGGAGATAACACGCTTCCAGCGAGCAGCAAACTCCGGTACGTCGCCATCCCCTCCCCTCGGTCGTTCTTTCCGTATTCTGAGGTGCTGACAAACGCCATAACACAGTTGATGCCAATATCGCCTCCCACGTACAAAGGCCGAGAAGAAAGACAGAGGCCAAGGAAATAACTCCCGCCGTCGCTGCATCTATTGAAACTGCGGATCGAAAGACCTTCAGCCGTGCCGCCAGCCGTGCCGCCAGCCCACACACTCCCACGCGGGACGGACCTCCTCCTTCGCCCGACCTGCAACGATCCTTTTCAGACTCTCCCGAAGCGTCGCGTCCATTTTGTCGCGTCCGACAAAGAGAAACATCTTCGCCTGAAGTCGCGCCCTCGCCGCCTTGCAAAAGACCGAAGCCACTGCAGAGCGATCCGCTCAGCCCTATTGATACGCTCAGACTAAGCGCCCAACGGAGCGCACTGGACTTCACCTTCTCGCCATTCGAGCCCGAATCAACAAACGATCGAGATACGCCGCCGGAAGTTTCGTCACTGCGTTCTTTTATGGCCCAGTCCCAAGGTCAAGAGCACGATTCCGACACTTCAGACGACGAATTCGTAGACAGCGCGGTTTACTTCGATATGGACGACGAGACAGAGCAGCCCGTTGTCGAGACGGGGCAGACGACCCACGGTGCTGCTAGCTGCCGTGAAAGCGCGAGCAGCGAGAAGGGGTCCAACTTGGTCAAAATGGTTCTGGACGACATTGAGCACACCGACCGCATCAAAAAGATACGCCTCAGAATTGCCCAGGATGAAACGTACGCCGCCGAAGCATCGCAGAAGAAGAATGATTCGGAAGAATGCATTGCGGAGCTGCGACGCAAGACTCTGGCTCGCCTTCAGGCCATTGAGGACCAGAACGAGGGATCTCTTGACGAAGAAGAGGACTGGTACTCCATTTCCAAAGCAAAGGCCGATGCGGTGGGGCACCAGGAGCGAATCGAAAAGGAGATGGCCTCCTCCGTCCGGAGGAAGCGTGTTGCCGACCGGGCCCTGGTAGCAGAGATGAAGAAGCGACCGCGAGTAGCAGAGGCCGCACAAAAGCTTTGTGACGCTCTTCGAGAGTTGGAGAATGCGGTAGAGGAGCCGTTGCCCCCTTGCTAATGATCTGTTCACTACCAAGCACGCAGTGGGCAGCAGGCCCGGTCTACGGTATTTCTGGCTTGTTGGACGGTCGGGATTAAAGACAAAAAGACCGGTATGTGTTACTGAGATATCAAGGGTACCAAGGGTAGCAGGACCATGGAATTCAGAGTCAGCATGATGGAAGAATCGATCTTACACGAGAAGCTCGTGCCCGCCTAAATAGTGCAGACAGCCTGAAAAGAAAAGGTCGATCGTGAACAAACCATGATTATGGGACTTCGTAGCAAGGACCGCAATGCATGAGACTGGGGGTAAAGGTGGAAACTTCTCTAAGCTGCGCGGAGTCGTGATGTCTACATCTTCGGTACGTTGCAGGGTCCTAAGACCGGCCAGCATGATTGGACAGGCAAGTACCAAGCCGCAAATGCTTGCAAAATTTGTCTCAATGTAGTGCCAGGAAGGTACATGGCCGTCTGCTCAGAATCGGAGCTGTATGGCACGGATTCGCAAGACCCTGAGACCTCAAACGCACAGCGCCGGTCAGCGGCCGACAACTGCTAGCAGAGGTGTTTGACAGAGACACGTGGAAGCCGATTTCCCAACGACCAGGAGAGAGCCGAGCGGCACATGAAATAGAGACCGGCTGGCAAGAAAAGTCATGCTTCCAGTCCGTATGGTTCAACGGGTGAAAATTTATAGACATCAGACGGGCTGGAAGAGTTCATAGCAGATATTGCGCTCTAGACGTAAGAACGCGGGGTGCGGACTTGGTGCTTGAGGCAGCTTCATCAAACCCTCTTGAATTTGCCTTGATGCATGCTGCGCTACATCATCTGCTACTGGTAGGGCTGGGGCACGAAGACTTTCAGCATCATTGCTCGTGTGCAAGGCATGATGAGGCTTTGATGCCTTGTTCCTGTGACGAAGCACAGGACATGGATTGTTTTGGCTACCGCCGATGAACGCTCATAGGAAGGTAACAGTGGCTTCCATTTCCCCCTACCGATTCGCCTGGAAAGTGGCCTGAGTCGAGTGTCTCGTGTGGGACTTCCGCGTAGTATTCATGACTGGTAATCAAAACCTCAAGGCTCTGTCCCATGCAAAGGACTCTTTCTATACGCCCTACCCACAATATGAGCAGTGATTCTTACTGATAGGTGCCACGTATTCTCATGTGTTCATGTCGTTTCCCAGACAATATCGTATTCGACATGTTGCCGATGCTTCTCTTCTACGAATGGAGCGATATTATATGACATTCTACCCTATCCATACTGAGGCCATTCATGTACCTTCTACGCCAACTCTCACAATGTGATCGCCTCAAACTGGCGATCGATTTACCTCCCACCTATACAGCCAGCATCGAGCGATAGCATTTGACGTACATGAGCTTGCACGTAGAGACTCGGATTCGAACATGGAGTGCAGGCAGACTTACGCTGAAGCACTGCAATTAGACACATTCGATGCTGATGGCATCACTCCTCATGTTCATGGCTTCACAGATGGTGATTTTCTCGGCAAGCCCGGCCATTCACACCAAGTATTTTAAGGTGGTCAAGTCCCTCCTGTCATTGAAGCAACGGATAACCGCCGATTCCCGTAAGCTGTCTGGCTACGCCGGGACTAAAATAGTGCACGTAGCATGCTAGCCGGCGACATGTGCCAGGCGGGAAGTGTCCTGACTATTCTGTGTACACTAGATTTGATCGGGAATCGAGTGGAAGCTCAAGAAGAGGGCATCTTGGGATGATAGGGATATACCGTTCATCTTGGAGTTAATTTGGAGCACATGCGGACGCGGCTCAGCTGCAACATGGCGACTAGCGACGTCGTAGTTAATTCCTCCGATGGCGAAGTGGCTAGAGGTGTATTCACAGCCCGAAAGACAACCCCTGAGCTCATTATATAATTAAGTGTTCAGAGAGCTACACGCTTCAAAAGTTTCCTCATCACCAAGACGAAACTGAGCCTGATTGGAGTTAACGGACGAACATCGCTGTGGGCATTGTTCGAGGTCGGAAGCAAGGTCGTAGCCACCATCAGCAAGATTCCATTAAGCTATCATCATCGGCACTCGCGACACTGGTTCCACATGATTTGACCGGAAGTATTGCCGCAAGTAATGGCAGATTTCAGGGTCTCCCCAGCTTCATAGGTCTGTTCGTCCCAGTAACCGTAGCAGGTTGTGATTCGGCCAGCATCTACACATAGAATAATCCTCACTGTGAAGCCATAAGCAGGATCGCTCACAGGAAAGGTTCAGTAAACCTGCATTATCGACGATGGACAGTTTTTGTACCGCCATGACCGACCGATTAAGGGCACGAAATACGCCCTTGAACGCACAGTCGCAGGCCATCGTAAACTGGACTCATGATGAATGAATGTGCTGGCAAGCTTTCACCTCTCGATGGATGAATTGGACTTGAGCAATACGAGCAACCGGGATATGGTCTCAGGAGGCTGCGGAGCCGGCGTACCAAGAGAACAAAGATCATTACACGGGATTATCAAGTAGAGGGAGAGCTGAGGTACTCAGAAGCAGGCATGATTTCATTGGATCAGGTCAGCGCAAGCCTCAGAGACAACCGAGATCATGCCTTAAGCAATACTTCCAACGCTGAGTAGCTTGTACAAGATGTTTACGATGTAAATGAAGTATCAGGAGCCCTCTCATATTTCCTTGGTTGTGCCTGAATCTATCCACGGATTCTTTTACAAAGCGTCTTGGATTGAAGCGTGACATGTTATTTGTGAGATTTAGAGAATGGCGGCAAGTTGCGACGGTATTATAGCTTATGGAAAAGCGATAAGTGTTATTTTGAGCCATACTTACAGAATAAATGCCAATGAATCTTTCTGCTGCATGCCTTCTGGGCTGAAAAACAGGATCCCTAACGTGCTTCAGCGAGGATAGGGATATAGACTTACCATATTTCCGCCACTGCCGAAACAGCTATTGTCCCTTGGTTGTCATTGCTCAACTACATCATTGAAAAAGACGAACTCGGGTTGGTTTTAGTATTGCTACAGCTCCGTAGGGCCGTGAGATTTTCTCTTTTCCAACCTCGGCGCCAATACCATTGCATATTGTCATTATTATGCTTCATTCACAGCGCCTCTTTGACTCGGGACAATTCAAAGGCCCTGAATCGGTTTGCTCACACCTAGATGGTCTTAAACGTGTTTCCCCTGATGGAGATTACGGTTCCAAAGCCACAAGCGGTGGCAGCAACAAATCTTCCCCGATGATTCAATCAAATGGCGGTATGATTGTGGAAGAACCTCAACTACTGTGGACAATGGGGCAATCACATGGCGACTGTAGCGGACTTGGCTGGGTCAGCAACGGGCCTTCATTCCTGGCGCGGTAACCCAGCAGTGCGAGCCACGCAGAAAGCATCCATCGCACCACCGGCTGAACGATAACGGGGATGCATATGACACAAAAGCACGACGAGAAACATCGTCAGTGATGGAGAATAAACCAGTCGGATGCTAGATTGGCCTGGACTGGACCGTCAGGTCCTGGGCCCCAGGGACGTTTCCGCGCTGGGCCCAAGTGCGCCATTTGTAGTGGAGCGTCAGCCGGAGATCTGCGACCATTTCTCTGGGATCTTCCTAGATGATGTCCTACGGCGCGGCGAAAGACTAGTCGGCGGTACCAGCTTCGTGTCGTTCTATTTTGAGAAAGTGGGATCGAGCTGTTGAGTCGCTCGGCCACGCTCGGGCTGTGTTCCACAAAGTCCGTTTAACACTGACCCAGTCGCTCGCGAAGAACCTTTTTCTGTGCAATGAGCGGTCAGGCAGCCGCATGGAGACGGGTGTATTTCGTTGCTGTGGCTGGAGTGTTTACACTTTGGGCACTAGGAATGTAGGTGGCTGCGATGAGCTGCTTGTTACATCCTGCGCAGGCGCGCGGAAGACACTAGCATGTCATATCCGAGCCATGTTGAACGTGGTGAGTCGGCCATTGGTGTAAGATTGGGATCCGATTAATTTGACCGCGAGCAACCGAGACTATCCCGCTCAATAATAACATCGTTTTGTGACTTGGACAACTGCGCCCGACTGAGGAGTCTGATGAAGCCATTAGCAGTGTTTGCTGCCGTGAAAACCGGATTGATATTTTTGGAACGAGGTAAAGGTATTTATGTATCTAGAAGTGACTGTACGTATACCAACATGTTTGAAGCGGCATGAGAACTTCAATTTTGACATGGAATCCGAAAGTCGAGATACCAGCCATGAAGCGTGCCCAACGATGCAGAGCAGGTTTGGAAGTTGCTTCCCGGATTGAATGTGTTTTGTTTTTGTTTGTGACCTCGCCATTGAGAACCAGGAGCTTGGTTTGAGTTCATTCGTGGTTGCACAAGCGCTGGTTAGCTGCGCAGGAGTGATGCATGCCCGCACTCGTTGGATGAGTGTCCCTGGAGTTGTCGCTTAGGCGTCAACGCCTACACGGGTGTCAACCTAATAGACCACTGCATGGATCTAAGGGATGGATGATGGTGTAAAAGAATGAGTTTGTTTTGTTATGAATTGAAGGCTGTAATTACACACGCAGTTGCTGTTGGACATGGTGGTGGTCGGACTCACAGAAGGAGACACCAACAGACCAGACGGATCCAGACAGCAAAGTCCTGCGTCGAGGGATACAGTCTGTTGTATTTATGCGGACGTCGCAATGTCATCAGCAATCAGCAGGCGACTCACGCTCGCAGAACAAAAGTTATGGATGACACTGGACACTAAATGACTACAGAGACGGGTTGAAACATTGCGGACCAATGCCTTATGAATTGCCGTACGTGGTGGAGCTAAAGCTTAGTCTTAGGAAGATCTAAAGCTCTCAATAAGAAACAGCTGAACAAGAACGAGAACCATCTCGACTACAAATCCGCCAAGCATCAAGAAGATGCTTGGGTCTTTTCTGACTAGTTTAAACCCAACATACGTTGTACCACACTTCTCTACTGCAGGTTGTAACAGGGCATACGAAGGTATCAATGAAAGTAAGAAGGGCCAACAGACCCATATTCCCCTAGTGTGTCAGTTTCTGCACGAAAATGATAGCTCGTCGTATGAGACGTTGATGTTGTTGCCAATGATCCCCTGAGTGAAACTTCTTGCCCCATTTCTAGCATCGTGACCATCGCAATCCTATCGGGCGCGTTGAGCAGACCAATTGCACCAGGCAGTAAGCCAAATGGCAGCAAATGCGTGCCCATATACGCAACAACCCACAGATTTCTGTTCCGGGCTCATACGCAAGATTGAAGACAGGATTCGTGAGAAACATGGGGCGGGGCCTCCGTCTGGCTCATACCGATCACTTTGAGACATACTACTAGCAACATGATCCCACGTTTCAAGAGAAAAGTAGTAACGAAGGAGGGAAGCCCAGCTCCAGCATAGTTAGGTTGACCACGTCTAATGAGGCGGTTTCTCAGTCTTTGCAAATCCCTACAAGGCATTTGGTTTCGAAGCATTGAGACCGGGGCCACAGTCCCTAGCCAAGGTCTCGGCGGTCCATTGGTGGCGTGGAGAAGATGTGGGAACTGCCTGGTAATTACAGAGCGTCGCATATGGAGAGCCGATCTACCTTGGATCGTGGACAAGGGTCAATATAAGCACAAGCTCACTTGTGGTTCATCAACAACACAAGTGGATATCTAGATGCTGCAGCTGGTTACCATCAAAAATAAAGAGACCTAAACATGAGCTTCCAAGAATAGCAACATAATACCTCCCGATGTCACGAATGGAATCGACATGGTTAAGTAATAGAAGTTTGGGTGTGAAACTGTGAACAGTTCCCAAGTGCAGGGGTTGTCAAAAGCCTCAGGTCTCAAATCAATTACTTCCTTTCATTTGAAACATCCAAGAAATTCAACTGCTGTCTGTTTTCAAGCGATCCTTTGCCCCTTGTAGCGGCTGCAGTAAAACTCACGGCCCACGATATATCGTTTAGTGGAGTTGTCATCTCGTGGTCATTGCCTTCAAGTTCGTAGGTGTCTCCGAGTCCAATACCGTGACTGTCATGGTACAGGTTCCACCTCAGGTTACCTAGAATAATGCTTGGCATGATGTTGACCGCATCTGATTGAGACAAGAAGCCCCCGGAGGAGACGGAAGGCTAGCTTTCCGTGATCATGGTTCTTGTCTTGATCTACGGCGTTTTCCTCAATCCGTTGCAGCTCTGTGCCACGTTTGGCTTTTACACATGCGCTTGTTTTCGTTCAGAATTTGGTAAAGCACTAATGTTCAAGCACTTGTCCTCTTGGTATTGCGCATACTCCTGGGGCAAAACTTTTCCCCTTGGGGCGTTTGAGACCGCTGGTTCCCGTGCTAGAAGTCAGTGCTTTGAAGCGAGCTCACCAGTGACTGTAGAGATTTCTCTAGCCCAGGCCATCCTGGCCCTCGAATAGTTCCCCGTGAGAGTCAAAGAGCAATCAACAAGGTGCGCCTCCAGGCGGTAAATTGCGAAGGAAAGATTAGAAGGGAAGAAAGATTCACTAGTGACTCATTACACTTCTCTCATAAAGCCGATCATCATGCCGCCCCGATCCGAGGACTGATCAGTGGATCGTTGAAGCGTAGGGCGAGAAAAGCCAATGCCAGGGATGGCAATCACTGTGGGCCAGACCATAAGATATGGAAAAGCATGTCCCTGTCTAGATACCAAGTATTTGCAGTCAAGAGAGCTTTCTTTCTGGGATGTTGTTTCCGTCTAACCTGTTCCCGTCACCATGTGCCTCTCGCTCACTGCCTTTGGAGCTCTGTGTCTCTTGCTCCTAGCGTTCTTAACACGGAGGGATTGCTTAGATGCTTGCTCTGGACTCAGCTTGACCTGGAGCGGAACGCCCTTCGGTTTTATTTCTCCACTCATGCTATGATCCCACATCAAGAACACAGCTTGCAAAAGGTCAAAGTTGCAACTTCAGTGGCGAGAAACAATGAAAATACTTTTTTGTACTTGCACGCATGGGAATAAGTTTCACTACTTATTATTATACAGAGTTGCTTTCTTCGGTCTTGTCTGTGTATCTAAAAGTATCTTAGCCTGAGACGAATGTAAGAGACTAAAACGCATGTATATAGCAGCTAATCATTTCTGGGACTAAGGAGCAGTTTTCCCTTTCTAGTGTATAGAACCGCAGGTGTTAGGCCAGAATGGAACCGTCAGTTTCAATCGTCCAACCTTCTCTGCCCATGAATTTCCAACATCCAGATAGTAACTAATGATTCAGCTCTAATTTTGGACAACCGCAAAATGTAAACACATACACCTAGTGTAGCATTTGGGGCTATTTGTCTCTTCTGAACAAGTGCTTCCAGCGTTTCATGCATTACCCCTCAGCCACGGGAACGACCACCATGCTTTCTCCAAAGTCCCGATTAGAATGTGAATGCAGTCCTTGATGCAATTCCTTTGAAAACGGAAATGAACGAAATCAATCCACAATTATCACTATCTCGTCGAGAATAGCACCACTCTTAGTCTTTTGAATGAACTTAATCGAGGCCTAGAAGTCTTAATCATCAGTCCTACTTCCAAGGATGACGATAGTCTGCTTAGTGTATGAGGCTTGACAAGCAACCGTCTGTGAACGAGACGGTACCATTCATCTAGAACCAACGACGTCTATAATGGGCGTATTTCATTCAAGGCTTGATTTTGCTCAGCCAGCATGGCTCCACCGTGTCGCTGAGTAATGAGAACTTTCATGCTGTTTATCCGGTCGATGAATTTCATATTAATCAACTTGTTCTGTCACTCACATTGACCTAGAGGCCACATAAAGGCCCTCTTGTAGTCATTGACAATGTAGTTGTCAACTTTTGCTGCGGCCGGGGTTCTTTATATCTGAGATGCAGTTATGAACACAGAAGAGGGTTTTCTGTGGTCACTACAAGTGACAAATCGGTCAGAGTGATTCAAACCTTCAGATACCTTAGGGATGTTTTAGTTTAAGCCGTTCTGGTTATATCAAAGCGGTCAGTGTCAACGAGCATGAGGATGTTATAGGTGTTAACGTCGTCCAGAGGAGGCAATAGCACTATTCTTAGGAGCAGCAAGGCCATAAATATCATGCTGATATAATTCTCAATTTTTGTTGTTCCTGTTATTCTTCAGGTGTATTGTGTTGAAGCTTTGAGAATCGGTGCGGTTATGTAATAAACAAGTGGGCTGTCTTGACGACCGGTGATGCTCGTCAAACGGTCGTCGACTACGGAATAGATAGAGCGGGATAGGCAGAGCTAATTGGAGAAGATTTATTGAGGGTAACGAAGCCAGATCATTCTCTAGATGAATGCAATGTCCGGATTCTGAGACTCTAGTCAATTCTCGAGATTAACCATGACACAAGGCGGGAATCCTCGGGAACGGATATCCTAAATGCTACTACAATGGCTGGAAGTAAAATCACTGACGCATGGAATGGCCTGGTCCGAGGCACAACAACAAGGTGCATTGCTTCAGCCTCACGCGACGAGCCGGGATACCAGTGCCATTCTTCTGCTCAAGCGCCCGCCGAGGAGGCCAGGCCAATCCTGAGATTTACAGAATACCACAGTACTGTTATAGTTAAATTCAACCTCAAGATCTTCATATGTGCCTTCACGGGAATCATTCGGCTCAGAAGTCTAATGCGACAGTCTTAAAGTACCCCGTCTCAAATTTCTTTCTCGCTTCTAAGCCTGAACTAAGTCCTGCATTAAGGCATAACATTTTGAAATATGACCTAGGAGTACTGTTATCTGTATCTACCATAGTATCTCTTCTTAATCTGACACGGTTACCTTGCCAGTTCTTGCTGCAGTCTCGTTATTACAATTAGACTAGTTTATGGTCGTCCGCCTTGCTCCCCTTGGCGGGAATAGTGTCAACTCCAACAGATGTAAATACACCAGGGAACCAACATGACATGAATCCCTTGGCCTCTAGGTGGCTCCTTGTTGTTTTCCGGGGATGGATGATACATTATTGTCGATGAAGGAGGCGATGCCCTCATACGCCGACCCACACTCAAACTATCTATTCATAGCTTAATCACAGCCAAATGAATCCGAGACCCAAGACTATGACTGTTGAGCCAATCATTGACAAAGGTCTTTTGCGTCCTACAGAGGCGTGATGAGCTAAATTCCAGCCGGCGAGATTTGCATCTGGGAAGTGACCACGCCTTGGTCCCAACTCGTTCATCAGTTACTGCCACGAATTATGGATACTCCTGACGAGGAGTAGGTGACGCGCAAACCCGGTATATGATCACCTATCCAGTTATCCTGACGGCCATATTTATAGAACGTTAAGGCTGACTTCCGCAGGACGTGAAGCGAATGAGATTCAGACACAAACTTATGAACAACGTGCGTTATATTGGGGCAGTGATCTGGAGTCAAATCCCCCACGCTGTAGTCGAGAACCGAGATATCTCCTATCCGTCTATCTGCATGTGTCCAACCCTTTTCGCCTGAGCTCAAGAGCTGCTGACTTACGCGTCCGTGGCAAAAATCTCTTCTTGCGTCGACCGCTACTTATTTTCTTCATAGGAATTCTTTTTTCTTCAGGCCGTTCGTTCATTCATTCTTTTGGCCAGCAAGTCAGTCAGCAGTTCAATCATAACTTCATCATGTCACGTACGCACTCCTACCTAGGTGTAACCATTACTATCAGAAGATGCTGTACTTCTGTTCCCAAATATCAGCAGCTTAGCCATCTCTGTAAGTCTGTATTTGATCCGTTTGACCGATTCCGCAACAGACCAGCTCAACTAAAGGTACTATTGGTATGTGGACTGGACGTGTGAAACGCTTGAGTCTAGCCTAGCCTCTTTAATATCACAGTGAACCCAGACATAACGCAGATAGATACGTCAGCTTCTCAAGACTGAGAAGTTCAGGCCTGCTCCATTTCCCTTGGGAGCCCCTGAAAAGCGGCTCAATCGACAATATGAGTTCGAAATGCGCTCCATGTCTCCGCAACCAAAGCGCTTTGCTTAACGGAAACAATCATGTCGCGATTTAACAATCGGGGTTTTCCAAAGATACTTGGACACAGCGGACAAGTGCAGATTGGCGGCCATCTTTCCATAGGTCCGCATGTCCAACGCGGGTATTTGTGTCAGCTTGGCGGTAGGCGAACAGAGAGCCATGCTATTTTCCAACACCCTTTTGTACAGTAGGTATTATCGGCAGCCTCATGGATAGCAAGAACGTTGTTTAAGAGGCTTTGTCTCATTGGAAAGAATCAAAAGGCCCCAGTCACACATCCCACTGCGCAGTAAATGACTGTGAAGGCTCTGGGACATGAAGAATTCATCCCCCACAAGCCAACTGAATGGATGATTTCAGAAACACAAAGGCTGTCTCCGGAAACAGGAATTTTGACGCCATTTGTCGCGGGGCCTACTGCTGCGACGAAATAGCCGTATTGGGCGACAAGTGTTGCAGAGTCAGTGCCCCATAGAAAGTTTTACACAAGTGGCATGTAAAACTCCTGTAGCCCACCTAAGCCCGACCAGCATTTCAGTCGACCCGAAGGTGGCTTTTCAGGTCGTAAATTTACAGTCCAGCACACTCTACATGTACATACGTCCTCATATCTCTGCCCGCTCACCATCATCATAGTTCGGCCAAAGCCTGAGACCATCAGATCGTTCGGGATTGCCACTCAATGGTTGACAGAAGGGCTCCCCTCAGGGCAAGAAGGCGTCATCCTTCAGTCTCCTTTCAAGTTTAAATCCCTCATGTTGGGCTCCGGATGGATCCCGTGTTCACCCACTACCTCTTCATGATCCATGCTGGTATGCAATGCGAATGATGATTTGACGACGTACTCGTCAATCGGTCAAACAAGGAACGTCTAGGGACGCAGGCAGAAAATTCAAACCATTTCAGAGTGCCGAAAGCGAATAGATAGAACATGTTTGACCGTCATTTAGATTGTTGGTATCTCAAGCTGGCCATGGAGAATAGTAAGCGTACTGTGAAGCTTGCCAAGATCCCCCCTTTGCACTGATAAAACACCTCCGAGTTTTCGGCCTCTGGGCATATTTTGCCCCGTCTTGTACTTTCCATTTGTCTCATCCCGAAGTCTGATGAGTGATACAATTCTTCTATAATTCATCGACTTCCACGAGGTTATAACCTCCCTTGGCAGCTTGCAATTTCTCGATTTCTTTGTCCGGAAATGAGTGTCCAGATAAGTGATATGAAAGGATCACGTCTTCAAACTGAACTTACCATCACGAGATGGCTATTTCATCAGTCTTCGCATACGATGGTTTATCTCTTTCTGATGAGTTGAGAAAACGGTATCGTCTCGACTCTCTGCCTTTGTCTCGTGATGGAAAGCTTCTGTTGTCCTGAACATGTATTTACGAATTTCCACGCCAACTTCCCTCACATAACTCATTCGTACCCCAGAATTAGCCGTTCATAGCAGTACTATCAGTGGCGGCAACATGTCTTCCATGATCAAGAACAACGACACCTGCGCCTCTGTCGCGGAAAGGGAAAATGTCCGTATCTCTGACAATGTGCCATGATACATGGAAAAATATTAATAGCGGCTGCGCTAACCTTGGTTCTACAATTGTTATCTTGACATTGTTCTTGTTAGCAGTTGCTCGACTTTGCTGCGAACCACGGCAAGCTCCAAGGCCACCCAAATGCCACAGCCAACGTGTCATGGCATCGTTGCTAACTGCAACAAGTCCTACTTCGTTGGCAATGCTGACGCCTATGAAACGCCTCATCCCACATAGTACAGCACAGTTGTCGGCTGCAAAGAGTTCAAGATTGTCGGTTCCGGCGACACATGCAAGATCTATGGATACTTGCCAAGCGCAGCGGCGTCGCGGTCTAGTAGCTGATCGTTTGGAACCCGTCCATCGGCGGCGACTACACGAAGCCTTGTGCAAACACCCACTCTTACATCCGTATCTCAACGGCATAGGACCTTTGTCTTTTGTGAAATGCATGGTCAAAAGGGTGAGGGGTGAGGGGTGATGGGGTTGGGGTTCAACGCGACGCAAATATTCCGCTGCGACTTTGGTGGGTTTAGACAGGTGACTTTACCAAGAAGGGTGTCTTTCTGAATTGAAACTGAAATTCCCTAGGCCCCAAAAGCCAACTGAAAGGACAAGTCATATTAGACACAATGAAGGTGTCCATGATGATCTCATAACTGTTTCAGTTCCACACACAGCGATACCAGCGCACGAGCGAGACACCGGCGAGTCCTCCGACGCAGCTCTCATGGGCCTTTTCTGTGCATGTCCTCACTGCGGTAGTTGATGACGACGCAACGTTAAATGTCTCGAGCCGCCCGAAGATAGTCATTGGCCTTTCGGAATCAAATACACATGAGGGTTTGTGGTCAATCTAGCATACTATGCTCCCCAAAATAGACTATCTATCTGTGCGACCATGATGAGGCGTGTAGAAACTTTGCATTCACTCCCCATCTGTCGTTAAACCAGGTTTGGCGTCACTTTACAAAATACTCGCTTGAGAGCATCGGTCATTTTGGAGCTCTGTTGTCTGCGGGCAAGCTCACAAAATCTATTAGCGTATTGCTAACTAACGGGCCTGCGACAAACTTCCCCGTCCATGCGTCAATTCTTGGGAGGCTTATTGTCCATTTGACGTCCAATTGCGCTGAGAAGTTGTAGTGATGATAGGCCGGAGACTACTTCTTTTTGCAGCGGACTGCTGGCGTAGTTAATATGATCTGGACCTAGAGTAGTGGGCCCTACGACGGGACAGGTTTTCTTGTTCATATTTGGGCCTTGCTTAGTAGCTCAGCACGGTGGATCTCGAAGAGTCCATTGGTGACATTGGTATGCCGTACTTTCATATCCACGGATGGGTGATCTACGCCTCTTTGCTAAAGACCAAGTCGACAAGGCCCGTTGGACTTCTGCTACAGTCAGCACTTAATAACGCCATGATGACCATGTCTTTGCTGCATGAGTCGGCGGCGATTTTGGTGACTCTGGGGGCTGTACTGCAGATTCGTCCTCTGAAGTCGTTTATGTGGGCGACAGTGGATGAACCCGCAGCTATGACGGCGAGCTCTTCGACGAAAAGGATGAGCAACTAAACCGCCAAGGCGATATCAAGAACCGAGGCTTTCTCTGTGCTAGATCTTGCAGCCATTCGTTCTGGCCTGCTTCACAGACCTGATCGGTTTCGTCAGCAGGAAAATTGGTAATGAAAGCGCCTGGGGCATATAGCCGTTGCTGGCGTCCCAGAAGTCTGGGAGAATACCACGAGACATCGGTACGCATCTCAGTGAGGCTACCCTGCTAGTTTGCTCGACAATGCTGTTCGGGTCCAGGAAATCAAGATTGAATTTAAGGTACAGATATCCGGGTTCGATAGGACCAGCAACAAGGCCCAGGATTACAGTTAACTACTTTTGGTCTGACGTGCAATCTTTGGTGATCTCGTTCTGACCTATGTTTTCATTAGAAGTCCCGATTTCAAATCATCCCTAGATAGTACCCATGTCCTAGCCAACAACTTCGCGGTATCCGACCGGGGCCCACAGCGTGAGCTTGGTGGTTTCTTTTGCCCGCGATGGCGAGGTGGGCATCTATTTGAAAACAGGGGCTCGGCCAGTCCGTCAGTGTAAACACCGTCCGCCATGATACCGCAGTTAAGCTATTCTAGTGCGTCTCGCTGTGGTGACTGGTGAACTTGGTTGTGGTCTACCGAACTAAGTCCTTTGCGATGCGCAGACTGCGAAATTCTGATGTACATATTGTCTATGTTGTCATATATGGCTAGTGATTTGACGAGCATCTCTCTTTGATCACGACCGTGATCAAACTGTTCCGCGATATGGTGCGATATGTAGATAAGATAATTATCCACCGCACATATATTTTGATGGCGTAATCTCTGACGTACCTGCAAGAGGCTGGTGTTGTGATTTAGCCCTCCTTGCTGTTCGGTGTCCGTTTGATGTTCTTGCGGAACTCGAGAGAAATGTTGCCGTTGTTGGGGTGGGCGCTTGGATCGTCTTGCAGTCACAAGCGTCAGCATAAGTCCAGTTAAATTTAATGTCGTCGAGCCCGTCATTACTGCCCAACTGATTTCTATTTGTTGCCAGGATGGCTTGTTTAGCCGCCAAGACGACGTCGTAGAGGGTTTGACTAGCGTTGTCGCCAGCGGAGAGGGCATGTATTTGATACCAGTGGATTTCTTTAACAGATTGAACTGTTTCTCCAGCTTGCCTGTGTCCATTTTGAAGCGAACTGGCGGGAGACTCGGGACACTGATGTAAACGTGATTTTTCTACTTGGTGCCGACGCTCCTGATGTCCATGATAACATATCAAGAGAAAATATTGTAGAAGCTGGCCCGAAATTGATGATCTCCGTGCTAAGGCTGGGGATGCAGTTGTTCTTTTCGGGCTGTGACACGCCAAATGCGCTCGTGCTCGAGGGCCAAGACACAGAAGCTGCTGCCCATTCCGCATTTAATTCCAGATATTACAGCAGACGTTGAGAGGCAAGTGGCTATGTTCATGAGGTTCTTGCAGCCTCAAGAATCACCGTCTGGATTCTAGTACAACAGAGGGCGTCGAAGTTGGGTTTCGACATGAAAGTGTCGCCTTTACACCGAAATGTCGCTGGAACTTAGTGAGGGCGTTCGAACAGATCTATCACCTGTTATTCCGCAAGAGCAGACGGCTTTGGGGAAATGTCAGCGCGATGCATCACGCCACAGCATAGCCGACGGACACTATCTTGGCAGTATTCAGCCAAAAATGGTACAGCGATGGATAACGACAAACATGCGGATGTGAGCATCCCTATGACTCACTGCGGTGTGTTGGCCGACCGGACGGGTGCGGTTTGCATGTGTCTAAGCACCGTGGGTAGGTCAGGTCTGCACTGGGTCTGGGCAACAGTAGATCAACCTCATGATTTTGACCAACACAAAAGGTCCTGGTCCTCCGTGGCAGGCCCAGACACAGCTTTCATCAAGTCCACTCTGAACCAGCCTACGGCTTTCTGTTTAATCAGGCTCCTGCCAGATTCTCAGTGCCAAATCAGCATGCAACAACTTCCAAGCGTCGTCCAGGTTTTGGGGATCGGTGCCTGGAGATGCTTTCCGGTGTTGGCCCGCCGCCGATCTGACAGCACAGATTGAGGTGTGAATGTGATTGGCGGTGGATGCTGTGCGAATCCCGCCGTATGGTGGTTGAATACAGAAGGGTACCTCTTTACCCCAAGGGTGCACTTCAGCTTCTATCCGTACAGGTGCAAGCAAACCATATGCCTCATCGCGGAGAGACACCGACGAATTGGTCAAGCCATCAAGCTGCTTGGGGTAAGGTGAGTGGTGCACACACCGTATGACATGATCACAGCCCCTGCACAAGTACAACTAAGCACTGCATCGCTGGGCCTTGAAGCCCTGCCCTCCATGAATATTCTCCAGTAGTACAAAAGTGAAAAGGCCCAAGGGCGTCATTTGCAGGCTAATTCCTTGTACCTTGATGGCAATGAGTTTGGTTGCAGGAGTTAGCAAAAGTGGGTCATCGTACTAAACGGTTGGTACAATGGCCACACCTGTCTGGGTGGCACCGTATGTTGAAGTGAATCGACCCACAGCCATGGCTGGGGCCTGCGATGTCGGGCTCACCAACCAGACGGACCAGACCAGACTTCCAAAACCATCGACAGTCCCTGCCTTGATTACCTACCTTATTCCACCTTACTTTGTGAAGAATGGACGACGAAGGATTCATTGGAAATTATTCCACGTTGGTGATTTTTGCCCCCCTGCACCGACATCCTTCGACTTCAAGATTGCATGGTTGGCTTGATCTGCCGACCTTGTTAGTTCAACAACATTGTTCCCAAGCATCTGCCTCCTCATCCGGCAGCCGATTTCCAACCAGCTCAAGCCCATCAAGGTCATCAGTTGGTCGGGGTGCTCCGTCGAGCTTCCTTTCCGCCCTGCTAATCTTCATCATGACCTAGATAAACCCTATTCGACTTGGTGCGCGCAGTGGAGTGAGGAGGTACCTAGGTACTACTACTGCCTCATCCAGTATCGTCGCGTGACGTGATTTGCCCAGTCATCTGCGCCATTCGATCTTGGCTGCAGCCCCCTGCTGTAACGTCCGCGCCAACTGCAGCCCCCTCCAGCATCTGTACCTCGCGTTGCAGCGTGAAGTCAGGTCTATGAAGGGGTGATGAAGGGGACGCTGGAGTGTTGCAACAACAATTGCAATAAGTCTCGGGAGGAACATGGAACCAACGCGCATCTCATCACCGTGCCGCCAGGCGTCGTGCTGAGCGAATCCTAGGCAAGGCAGGTTTAGCCGAGCCATAGTGATGCATAAATAATGCATAAGTCTAGGTAGATTTTCTCTGCAGTGGATAAAGCGGTGCATACGGTGATCACTGACAAGCCGACCAGAGTCTGTTTGCCGGATAGCCTTCTTCAACTCGGTCGGGATCTCACTCTCGGCCGGATCTATCTAGAAAATCAGAATCAGGCCCGTGTCCTTGCCGTTCCCGTCTGCATTTCCATACTTGCGGCAAGCGAGGCTTCTGCATGGGCACTCACACAAGCGCTCTTGTCACATCATGGTTGTTGGTAGGCATACGTGAAGGGCGAATAATTCGACTCCTAGTTGGTCGTTGTCGTTGATTTGTCCCTGGAAGGTGAGTCGAAGGGACGTGTATTGCTGTGGGTGGCTACGCGGGCGAGTGCGCGAGGATTATCGTCACTTGCGTTCAGGGCGTTGAAGGACAAGTTAGACATAATATGCTTAGGCAGCCATGTGGCTCGATTGGTGCAGATTGGGAGGCGACTGATCTCGAATGCCTCAAACAAGAATGGACGCTACGAGGAAAAGATCTGCTGCTAGTGAACGGACACTTGCATTTGGGTGGACTTTGAACAAGCAGAAATGAGACGCAACACATGCAGGCGCGCATCTTGTCAAAAAAGTCAGTTGGTTCGCGCAGAGAAGCGGATGGGAAAACTCGACCAATCCGCATTCTGAGCCTTAATATCGGCTCACTATCATCCGCGTGTGCAACTCACCACCAGTCGATTTAGTGAGTAACCATACATCAAAATCTGCAATACGCTCTTTGGCATCCTCCGCGATCTCCTCGGAATATGGGACCTGCGCGAGCGTGATATGTTCTTCGCGATCTGCACCCTACCGTCGCCTTCCGCAGCCGGAATGCAGGATCACACAAAAGCTATATGCCCATGAACTCGCAAGGGGTCCAGCGCTCCCTTAATGCAATCAAGTCAATTATGAGGGTCAAACTTGACTTGATTGCCACATCGCGGTGCTATACTTGATTGATTGCAATCAATTGCAAGTAATTAGCAAATATCCCCACATACGAGGGGGGCCCGGAAGTGGGACCGATGGCGGGTTTTCGGGGTTTTCGGGGTCGGCCTAGGGGGCCGGGATAGATTAACGATTTTCCGGGGTGTCCTCGGTCCCCTTCTAGCCCCTCGAGGCCCCCTTAGGCCCACAAGGCACCCCTGCTAAAAGATTCAAAGTAATCCATCAATTTTGAGCCTCCAACTTGATTTAATTAACTGGCGATGCCTTCATAATTGATTGATTGATTGATTGATTGAACTTGGCAAGTTTACTTGCCTTGCGGGGAGCGTTAAGGGTCACGGTTTTGTCCATGATGGCGGAGGCTTCGTACAGGTGGACGGGCGAAATACAAACAGTGTGGAGGCGGCTGACTTCAACGGTCAGGGGCAAGTCTAGCTAAGCTCGGGCGACAGGGTCGGGTTGTCGGGTAAATCTTAGTCAACGGCGACAGAATTAATCCCAGTCGTAAAAGAAGCCCGAAAAAAGGTCGAGTGAGGGTGGGAGTATCAGGAATACAGGTAAAATAGTCGATCTGCCGACAGCAGAGTGTGTGTGCAGGCGCGAAAGAAGCTGCAGTCTATTCCAAGTGAAGATCCCGGCGAAGCCGCCCACGTAGGTATCAAGCACTCACGCTGCGGAAGCCTTCCGCCGGAAGGGAACCCGCCTACGCGCAGCCTCCGGAACTGGTCAGGCGAAGGTAGTAGAAGGGCGCTGCATCAGCATGGTGTTTTCGGGTTGGAGCAATGCTGGCATCTCCAGACAAGATGGGGGAATGTTGGACCGGAAGATGGCGCTCGACCACGCGTGTATCGCGGAGAGGGACGTTCCTGCGTAGGCCAGCGAGGAGAGCAGCGTGAGTGTCGGGAGCAGAAGCGGCGAATGGTGATGCATGTCACTCAAATCGAAATTGGTGGTGCTGAAAATCGCCGCAGTGACGGCCTGTCACTCTCGTCGTGGCGGCGGTCCCGTCTCTTCTGGCGAGGTACGTGCCTGGTGTGGCGGTGGCAGGTACGTATCTCTCAAAAGTCCCCAATCCTTTAGGGACTTTTCACCTACCCCGCAGTGAGCGACGCCATAACAGGTGGCTGATTACCTCAGATGTCCCCATCGTATTGGGGATTTTCTTGGATTACATAAGATTTCCCCAGTCACAACTGGGTGGTACCCCAGGTACCAAGTTGAGAGATCCATCACTCACTTATTTAACCAAAGCAAGCAATGCACCCGCTCGTCATTTAAGAGGTCTGCGCGCGGGACCTGCTGACTGAGAGGCAGAAGACTGAAGCTGTTGGTTAAGCTGGTGGAGGAACGGGGCTTGCCTGGCCGCGCTTTGCGCAGGGAGCGTGTGGAGCTCCCTTGTTTACGTCCCGGAGCGGAGATTGTTTCCCGCTGCGTTTTTTTCCCTTCAGCGGCCAGTTCATAGATTCCATCCATGCATTGTCATGGCAGTTGCGTTGCCTCGAGCTGAGACCGGAGACTGGAGTTCGTTGGGGGCCACTCGTTGAGAAGGGTGGCTCCGCTCTGAATCCGTGGAAGCCTGCGCAAGCGGGCTAATCAGTGAAAAATGCCTCTGATAAAGAAGCTTCTACTGAAAAAGGAAAGGCTCCTTGGCTCTCACAGGCAGGGCTCTCCGAAGCATTTTTCACCCACTGCTTCATAAAAAACATCATGTGCGTTGGGAATCGACAGATGGGCCATGGTGTTGACACATCGCAGGCCAAACTGGAAATACACAGGTAGAGACTGGAGTTGAGAACAGTTTATGTTCAACTTTGTCCTCTCAACTCAGCGTATACGACCATACCCATTGGAAAACTCGGGATCCCGTCCGCTCTCCCATAGATAAGCTAATGAGGGCTGGAGTAGTAGTCGGGTCGGTGACGACCGGCGAATGCCCGGTGTTGTATGTTTTTTGTTAACTTTTTGGCGTTTTCGAGGAACCAATTGTGTAGATATCTTGCATCGTGCAACGCAGGAACAAAGTCAGTTGCTCATTTGCAGCTGGGACGGCTCTGGCACGTCAGGCCTGACAGCGCCTGGCGGTTTTGCTTGTCCTGCGACATCCCGGCATCAAGCCCGAACCACTCCCACCGTCTCCTCCGTAACGAACCACTGGCCCAATTTCTTTAACCGCCAATGACCTGCATCCGATTCAACATCTCCCTAATGGCCAGACGAACCACCACCCAGCAGTGAATTTTTGGCAGTCCGACTCGACTATCTGCCGTGCGAATTTCGTCTAACCTTCTGAATAGGTACGGCGCCATCAGAAGAATCTCCGCATCCTGCAGAGCTGTTGCGGTTCAAGCGCGATGGACTTCTGAAGGTCGGAAACACTGGCTCGCCATCGTGTTAGAATTGCTCCTTCGCGAGCTGGAACCGAGGAAAGGACGCCTAGCCCGATGCCTTACTCATAGGTGGCGGGTGATTGCTGAGCCTCAGACTGTTGCGCCCGTCGGATGATTCGAAAGACCCGATGGACGTACCGGACAAGTAGACTGACGTCCTGGTGTCTTGTGTATCATGCCGATTTAGGGCAGGCTGCAATAATGCTGCACTGCCTGGGGTAGTGCTGACAGTGGCTAACGATTTGATAGATACGTGGGCAAGAGCTATTCGCCTTACCTGTGCCCTTGCACACAACTGTATGGAGGCGAGCTCATGTATGATGGGGCTGGAGGAGCAGCGATAGAAATGCCGGGTTTCGGGTATCTTCCATTAAGTTGTGCCTGTTGACAGGGTGTGTGCGATTGGCGCGTGAGGGTCGGTACCATCTTCTGAGGATGGTATAGCTCTCTGGTTGGCCGGTACCATCTTCTGAGGATGGTACAGCTCTCTGGTTGGCCGCAGCACCACAGGCAGGTCGGCCAAACATGGCGAGACATCCAGGTCGTGACCGTCTCAATCCCGTCGTCGGTGCTAGGTTGCAGGCCGGAAAAACCTTCCAGGTCGTCTCCCAGGCTTCCAGACCAACTTGAGGATACCTGTTAAGAATGCCATTACGAACTTCGTGTCATGTCCCCCAGTCCCACACAAGTGCCCAAGATCTTGCCCAACCTGCCTTTCATATACCTGACATGGCACTCTATCGCGGGGCCAAGACACTGAGGACGACACAATTGTCGCCTCTCAAGTTACGCCAGCAAGGCCATCAAAGGCGCATCGTCGTCACTACTGTCCTGAGATGGACCGCAGACAACACCATCTAAATCCAGCCATTAACCTAATTCCTCTCGACGAACTTTTCTTATTGCTGCCGCGCACAGGATAGTCAGGCTGAAGAATTCCAAGGCAATGCGTACAAACGTCATCATGACCACTTAAGAAGAAGGTTCACCCTCATGAATATGCACCTTTCCACTCCTGCCGTCGATGGGGAGGATTGAAGCCACTACTTTAATCCCACGTAGGCCCAAGTTAGTCAGTGGCGCATGCCGGCAAGTTCATATAGCCTCTGATGTTGGCAGCTTCGTGTTCAATCAACTTCCGTCCGCTTAATAACAGTCGTACTTCACTCTCGTCATCTTGTCGTGCAGCTGACAAGAGACCCAACCAATGATCGTATGCTTTCGTCGGAAAGAAGCGACGCGGAAGCAGTGGACAAGATTGTAGAGCTGACCCTGGAAGATTCGTGATTTCCAGCTTCGCACTCTTTGTTTCTGTAATTCTCCACTATGGAGAAGGCAATGACAGTGACAACCTCGCTGCTGACTCCTCTAGCTGAGAAGGGACCGCGGGGGAGGCTGTTGTTGTTGGGAGGCATGATGGAGTGATACATTCATCCCGCCAATTGTTGAAGCAGTGCGACCAGAACACTTTGCACCCGAGAGCGTCCAGGTCTAGTTGAATAATCCGGCAAATAGACTGTTAGTGTGATCAGAAGGTGGTAGCATGTGGGAGCGGACAAATACCAGGTGCTCAGTCAATGTATCCCGTTTCCCATGCAATCCATGCTGTCGCTGCCTTTGGGAGAGGTGAGCAGGCAGCAATCTGCATCCAAGCTGCATGTTTCCCTTTCCAAGATCCTGCCACATTTTGTCTGAAGTATGTAACTTAGGCAATCTTTGCGGCACTGACCCCATCAACCACATTCCAAAATTGCCCAGTAACGAGATGATTTCTTCTTTGGATAGATAGGTACGGCTTGATTTCCAAGTTCGTATCAACCTTCCCCCACGCATGCTGCTCCTGGAATCTATCCGCTAACACTTCCAATCTTATACCTTATATATAATCTCACCTATCCTTCACTCCACCAATTATTCATTGTTCTGCCGAGTTCTAACACAACCACGCAATACCACGCAAGACCAATTGAACACAAGTCAGCCATCTCGGCACACAGCATAAGAATAGCCATTCTCTTTCCGTCGCCGTGAAAGATTTCGAGCAATACGACTAAGGTCACAACCACATCCAACGTCGGTCCTGATCGGGAATGCTGGCTGGGCACAATCAGTACGACCCACGGAAACAGGGGTCATGTGGTATCGTAGAGGCCCATTCAGATCAAGTGCGTCGGGATAGGATGGCATTAAGGTTGACCGTTGCCGACAGGTGCTCAGTCGTTCATGACAATATGATAATTTCACCCGCCCAGGCTGGCCCAGCCGAGCCCACTTGTCTGTCAAGTCAGATATGGAAACAAGTCCACAGGTACTCGTGGAAAGAGAGGCGATGAGGGTTCCGGTGCTCGATGGCTCAGTCGCGCCGTGGGTGCTTCACACAGCCCTTCATGCTAGAAGCCGAAATTACTTCAGCAAATGAGAAACACCATGCTAAATGACCAAGCGTCCGAACCAACTTAGTGATGTTTCCACGACCCGAAACCGATGGCTCCGTGCCGCAATACCCCAATGCTTACCATGTCTATGTGCACAAGCGTGAGGCGTGAAAGTCTAGCCTGAACGCGGGTGTGAAATTGGGTGGACGCGGAGTTGCCGTGAGAGAGCCGACTGGATGCCTCGTTGAAGACTCCCAGCAATCGTCCTGCCTCAAGCAACCCAACTTTGATCTCACACCACACTTTCCCTCGTACGCTGCTGTCCACGTTGGTTCACGCCGGTTTCTCATGACATCGCGGTTGACAGTCTCCCGCATTCAGGTCTTGAAAGGCATGCGTTCTCGCTGTTTGCCTGTTTGCCCCTTCATGCAGCGCCCATTATCGTCATCTACCCTGAGAATTGTGTGGAATTGTGTGACTTAACGAGCCCTGTAGGAGCCCATACAATGTCTCCGTGAGGGCAAAGGTATTCAGACTCCCCACGGGGCTGGCCGACACGTTTGGGGCGGCAGAAGCTCAGACGTTGAGAGCTAAGATATCAACGTCTACGAACGGGAGACCTGGTGGCTGCAAACGGTCCAGTGCCCTACCATCCGCCCGAAAGATCTCAATTTGCTTTTGAACGACATGAACAGTACAACGGGTGGTGTTTTGGGGTTTCATGGCACTGTCCAGCTGACACTACCTTAGGTAGAGCCATACTCTTAGACGACAGCAATCCGTTTGAAGTCAACCGCTACAAACTTCATGACCTTCAAGTCCCCTGCCACCGGCATCACAGCGCTCGGAGCCCCATTGTCCCCCAAAAGGTGACAGTGGCCGCAGCCTGAACTCTAAAGTCCCACCAGCGAGTGTGATGCACATCGCATATCATCATCGCTAACAAGTTACTCGTGCTGTTTGTCGTCACTTACACGAGAAGGAGGTCGCAGGCTACTCTCAAAAGCCCCAACCTATTCACCTTCGTATTCTTTTCCCAGAAGACCTGCCGACGCGCAGGGGCGACTTACATGATCAAGCGAAATCACATTGACTTAAGAACAACTATCTTTATCGGCTTTCCTATCCGCATGAGTGTCGTAGAACTACGATTATCATAAAGCTTCAAGCCCTGGCGTCAGTGCAACGTCGGAGACTATAGAACCATCGACAACGTTCAACGAGTACTTCAGATTGTGGGCCTCATTGTTGTGGTCAATGGCTCTGGCTGCATGGACATGAAGGATGCATCTTTTGGAACAAGCAGCCCGAACGGAGTTATTGGCTTCCCGGTAAACAAAGGACAAGCTTTATACATAACTAAAGGCTTTGGGAAAGATTTTGTACACCCAGCCGTCTTGAAGACATGTGTGATAACGCTCCAGACGCGGCCGTCCCATTATAATCAAGAGCGCATTTTGGTTGCCTCATATTCGCTAGCATATTTGCTGAACATGCAAGATTTCCGCATGTGAAACTGGAGCTTTCTAAAGAACCCAACGTGTAGACGGCATCTCCCGTCTTTTTGTGACCATGATTGCAAAAACCAAGGCCCGTATTGTCTCTACGAATGGCGTCAAACTTGCAAGCGACGAGTTTATTGTCGAGGAACCACAATTTCAATAGAAGAAACGAAAACAAGAATACTCGGGAGACTTCTTCCCATGCTCTCCAACCACGCATCATTGACCAAGTCTCTTCTCTTCTCCTCCGTGCGGAACATACCGCAGAAATCGTCCGAAGCACACTCGGCAAGAAGAAGACCACCATGCAACCCGAGCTTCTGCTAGCTCCAACGACCTGAACAGCCGACCCAGGGACACAGCAGTCTCCAGTTTTGCATTCTTGTTGTCTATAATCAAATCAAAATACTTTATGCACGCGTTCATGACAGCCATCTATGTGGATGTGTTTAATCCCTGCACGCTACATTTCCTCATCCTTGGCTTGAAATCTGTCTCCATGCGACAGCTATAATTATTGCCCCTGCTCCAGGTAGTGAGCTCAGTCTAGCAAGTCTTCAAATCTGCAAGTCTCCAAACCCGCCGCTGGAGATGGCTACGAATACAGGCCCACGCTCGGGTGGTCTTTGCGGCGAATGCCTTTTAAACCAACGAAGGCACCCCGCCGCATCTTTACTTCTTTCTTAACAGATTTAAACCATGTCCTGTATGGTATTGAGACCCAAATTAGGGTCAGAACAGCCTCTAATTTTCTTCGCTGGCGGCGGAAATGGGCAAACAGTTTGGTACGTCTATCTTTCGGGCGATGCGCTCCCGCGAGTGCGCATTTCATTTCCCTTAGGAAGATTCACACTAGACAGCTTTCTCTGCACAAGACATCAGAATCTAAAATACGCTGTCCAGAAACCATGGAACAGTTTCAAACCATGTTCTTGAGTCAAGGTCATATTAAAGCTCCTTGCACATGTCACACCTGCTTTCCTCAACAGCCGACTTCATTCCAGATCTCTCATCTTGACCAGATCCAAGGCCATCATAAGCCCCGCGTGCCCCACGTACAGCTCACCTTTGCTCGGGACCAGTGATTGAAAGTGGTACCGCGGGGCTACCACCCCCAAATCATTTGAAACGAGTCTCAACTAATCCGCATTGTTTGGAAGATACTACACATGTCAATCAACACCTGTCGATTGCTGAATACCACAGCGACGCACGATCTTTAATGAACATCTCTATGAAAGGTCCAAGTATTTGCCAGTGCTCATGAAGAAGGCTAACATTAGACTTGTCATGCGCTGACTACTGAAATGCAGAAGGCAAGGTCGCTCATGAAGGAACTTGCACCAAGATAGGCGCAGAAATCTCCCACATCATCATCCTCGGCTTCTTGGTGCACCACATCTATTTTTATTGATACTTTGTCAACAAGCCATGCAACCACAATGAAATACGCATCTTCAAGACTGCACTTCAGAGAGGGCCATCTGGAGCAAATGTTACCACCTTGTCACCCCATGAACGTTTCCTACGAAGAGAATCATTAAGTTATCAGACCTCAGATACTCTCATTCCACGCAGAACCGACCTCCCCCTTTCTGAGAGATCAGTCGAGGCGCCCATATACTCAAGGAGTAAGGGTGGCTGGAAGCGAGACTGAATGGCTTGCTCGCCATTCACCGTACCACAAGAAGACCGAAAACATCTGCTGATGTATCACGGAGCAAGTGATTTTGTGCATGATGAGATATTCTGATCCTGGGCCGTGGGTCTGCACAGCCCAAGTGATTGACAGGCACGAATGGCACTCCAAAATGTTCGACTGCATCTCCCATAATATCCCATGATGTGGGCATGATCGGAGGCGTGATTGTTCAGAATATTGAACTGCTTCAGGTCGACTGTTGGAAAGTCAGGGGCTCACGAAAACTGAGAGGCCTTTAAATACTACGGAAACCAACCAATGACTTGTAGACATGAAAACGTCTTGTTTGCGTGAATGTAACGCATAATCACCGGCCAAAGGAGAATAGCGGCCTCGCACGCGAAGGCGACCGCACAATATATCTCGTCGGTACCATCACAGAGGCCGTGTTGCTTCTCAATCACTCATATGCCGCCTTTGAGAACCATTCCTTGGCCTCATATGACGGCGTGGTATTCACTTTGTCAATCTTGGGACAGCGCTGACTGGAGAATCAGCAGAAATCGCCATTCTAGAGGCCGTCATCGGCCTACCATCTTATATAATATCGGTATCCAAGACGATGGCAAACCCACACATCTCAATCGTCGCAAAAGCTATTTGGTGTCTTCGCGGTCAACATCGTGGACACTTCGGTGGGCTCTGTGGTTGAGTTAACGCCGGTCTCCTGTAGCTGTCTCCGTCTTGCCGAATCCTGTCTGTGAGACAGCAGTTGTATCAGAGGCGATTGCTGGTAGTAATGCTCATCATCAGTCGCAGCATGTGTGTACCCAGCCAGCTTCCCTCTCTAGACCATATCTGACACTAACATCCTCTACATTGGCCACATACGCCTCCAATTGGAACCCAATATGTTTGCGGGATGTGTATCAAAAGGACTTGGGAGCTGGGCTTACCAGACTCAGACCGCCTTTATTGCGCGAAAGGCAGTGTCTGTGTCCGTATGAAGGCTCCTATGCTTGGAAAAGGGGCGATCGAGCACGGCTTTCAATTTAAAGAGTTGGAATTTGCATTGATATCCTAGCATGTTTCATATCCACACGTCCCAATCTTTACAACTTACTTCTATCTTCATCAGCCTCGGTTCATGTCACCTTGTTTCATTGATCCTTTGACTGCCCACACCAGGTTCTGATCCCACTCCCTCGCATATATGGTTAAGACCCAAATGTCAGCTCTTCGTAGACTCTCTTCACTCCACAATCCGGCCGATCCCAGCCCCGAGTCCCGCTCCATGTCCAGGCCCAGGGTCAGTTCCGGTTGAGAGCCACAGCCAAGTTCCAGGAGAAGAGGGGCCAGGGAAACGCAAACGTGCTGCTCAATGGATCCAAGTCTCAGAGATATAGAGACCCATTGTGGTGCATCAGTCGACTTCGAGTGATTCGACGCAGAGAAGGAAGCAAACGGTTTGTCTGGAGCAGGATGTCAGTCGGGCGAGGCTGTAGAAGTCAGTCATTCTAAGCAGCATGAGTCAAGTATCTCTGAACAGGTCCGCTATCCAACCACGTAATCCGAAGCCGATGCCCCAACGATTCTCCCGTAGTACGCTGGGGCGTGGCAGAACTAATCCGTCCCTTCTTTCGAAAGGGCGAGCGTGTATGGGCGTGTCAGTATGCAAGACAACAACCACAAATGGTTCTTGGCGAGGAAGTCAAAAAGTACCGACAGTAAGAGACAGCAGACCGGAGCCATCTGACGAGAGTGAGGGTACAATACCAATAGCATACAAGTGGTGTCCGGAAAATGTCATGAAGAATGAGTCTGTGGTTGGACAGCGAAGCCTCATTCATTTGTAGAAGTTGAGAGTGTCTGATGAGCTGCTCAAGATGATGGAGGAATTGGGACGCAGCCAATCAACAATGATTCGAGCAAAGGGAGGTGTCTGACGATTGACCGACAGTTGACTGATTGCTGCAAAGGTCAGAAGATTCTGTCCAAGCCAAGCGATAGCGAAGGAGAAGACTGAGGACAGTCCCTCACGAGCAGACCAACAACCATATCCTAGGAGGCGTCAGGACACCGTAAGCAACATGGGACTTGGAGACAAATACAGACGAGCCTTTCCACAAGTTCTGCGTAAACTTGCCAAGAACGCTGCTCTCTCGACGCAGGCTCATGTAGGGAGCAAGGAGGGAGTGTTAAGAGTATCAGTTCGGGTTGTCGATGGTATCCACGAGGAGACATAGGTTCTCAACCCGTTCTTGTGTGTGAGGGAGTGTCGTGTGTATTCGGGTATTCGTTCGGGCCGTCGGCGCTGGGTAAGGGGACGTCGGGTCTCGGCCCATTCTCGTGCAGGGGGGCAATGGGAGGGAGAACTGTCGAGAATATTGCACCGGACCGTGGAGTCGTTCGACGGGGAGACATCAGGTGTCGACCCGGCTCGATTCGAGGGGAAGGAAGGATTTTTGAAAGTATCGAGTCGGGTCATTGAGGTTATGGCATCGGGCTGTCGACTCTCTCGATGGGAAGCATCGGCCTTGAACCTGTACTCGAATGGTGAGGGATTGTCGGAAGTATTGAATCGGGTTGTCGAAAGTATAATATCTGGTTATCGGTGTTCTTAATGGGGAAACGTCGGTATCGGCTAGTGCTCAGCTGGAACGAGGGAGGAGGATTGTCGAAGGTATTGAATCGGGTTATCGGTGTACTTGATGGGGAAACGTCGGTATCGGCTAGTGCTCGGCTAGAATGAGGGAGGAGGATTGTCGAAGGTATTGAATCGGGTTGTCGGTGTACTTGATGGTCGGTTGGAGGAGGAGCTGTCGAGGGTATTGAATCGGGTTGTCGGTGTACTTGATGGTCGGTTAGAGGAGGAGGAGGAGCTGACGAGGGTATCAAATCGCGGTGTCGAACTGCTTGTCTGTGAAATGACTGCTCACGGTAGCAGGGTCAGCAGAGGGACAAAAACCAAGAGTGAGCAGAAGAAAAGTACGTTGGAGCATGGCCATGCTATCGGCAGCGCGGTCTTGGCAGCGGGCATGCGGTGGGAATATGGCGTGTCTTGAATGAAGAGAAGAACAATAGACGTTGGAATTGGGAGAAAGGCGAGGGGCTGCGAAGGCCACTGATTGATACCTCGCCAGCTATCGGAATATGACGGGAAGTCAGGTAGGCAGGCGCATGGGCGGGGCACCTGTCCTGCAGCCTCCGATCGTCATCCCAGGTAGGAGAAAGAGCATGTGTGGCGAAGCAGAATGCGCCCCAGAAATTATGGGGGAAGGTATGAACAGAAAAGAAGGCAAGTGCTGGTGTAATGATACCTGTCGAGAAGGAGGGGGGAGAACATTGGCAGTCGCGATGGCGACCCCGCGTTGCAGCCGATTGAATCCATTCTTGGCTATTTCGCGACAGAACGGCAGCAATGGGACAGCTACAGCTGCCTTGAATGGCAGTAAGACGATCGATGCAAGTCACATCGGCTGGCAAAATCCAACGACGGCGCTGGTGAGAGCCAGCCTTCGTGAAGTTCTGTCATCGACGAGTGGTGGGAGAGATCCGAGGCACCAAGACGATCGAGACGGCGGATGACAACTCTGCCGTCGATCGCATGTCGCTTGACTGACGCTCCGATTACAGCTTTCGTTGCGATACGTTGGCGCTCTACGAGCTGAGGGTCAAAGCCAGTGGAACTTAAACAAGGCAGCAGTCAAGACCATGCGAGTTCAAAATTGAGGCTTCAAGACCCGCCATGATCATGTGGGATAAGTAAAGCTACCACAGTATCCTGATGACAGTCTTTTCCATCGATCCATCGCCCATTGCCTTTGCTTCTTGATAGCTCTCACACAATCCGCGCAAAACGAGCTTCCATATGCTGCTTCCCGTCTTTCATACGCCCTCAATTGGTCCCTCAGCAGCCCCTTGAATGAGGGTGGTTGAGGCACTTGAGGCACTCAAGGACCTTGCTACCTTCTCTTCCCTGCCCGTTGACTGATAGTTGCGGGCTGGCCTGGACTTCAATGCTCAGGTCCTTCCGAGGCTCCGGTTGAGAAAACTTGTCGGCCAGTTGCTGGCCTGGCTGCACCTGAACAGACGGCTTGGGTGGCAATGGGTGTCTCATCGGTGCCCAAAAAACGCCCTGCAGAACAGCGTTCATTCGGATCCAGAATGTGCCAATGCTCTGGGGCCTCGCAGAGCTACTCTGGGTGCCGTGAGGTTGTTGGTAACAGAGGGCCTTTGGAAACATGAGTATTCGAACCCCCGTTGGTGCAAGTCGGGATGTAAGGAGGATGTGCCACGGCTCTGGGGCCTATTTCGGGTGCCATGAGGCTGTTTGAGCGCAAAGAGCCCTTGAAAACATGAGTATTCGAACCCCCGTTTGGGCAAGTGGGAGAACAACGGAGACGAAGATTCCGAGCGAAAAGGAAACTGAAAAATTGAGCTGGTTAGAAAACGCCAGACCGGCTGGTAGATTGGAACAATTACTTGCGTGATGCATTGTGCATTGGAACTGCAGGCGTGCCGTCAGGATGCCCAGCCAATCTGCATAGGGAGAACCTCCGATAATCATGGCTCGGTGTTGGCTGTGGAGAATCTTCAATCCGGCCGTTTCCCGGACGTGATTCCGTTGGCCGCAGATGCCTGACAAGAAACTGCAAAGCTGGGCCCGGGAGGCAGTGCAAATCTGACGAAAAGTTCAAGATGCTGAAGGATTGCGCAGCGTTTGGTGTGAGGTCAAAAGATGGTGTGCTCGACTGACGAAGAAGAAATGCCAGCAGCTGTGCTGTTGGTCCGATGTTTTGAGGAAGTGACTTGGGATGGAACCTCCAGGTCTAGAATTTCCAGACATGAGAAGGATCGGCTGAATTGCCCCTCCTTCCACGTGCCGTTCGTTTTCAAACCTCCCTGCCTTAGGTACGGTGGTTACCTCCTGCCGATTTTACCACCTGCCGGTTTCAACACCTGCCGATTCTATATCGCCGTTCTTGCTACGATGTACCTGCCTGCCTAAGGTAGATAAGGCACCTTTGCGTCCTTCCTACCGGGTCTCAGGATTCGTTCCACCTCCGCTGTTCCTTCTTTCCGCTGTGACCCTGATGACTTACCAGACACGCTCCTTCCTCTCATGTCAACCTAATGATGACCGGCAGGCATTCAATTCTCCTTTCCCTTTCTTCGAATAACGGCACTTGAATGTTATCCTCCTTCCGCCAGGCTGCGACCTGCTTCTCCTGGTTCGTCTTGGCTCAGATCAGTCGAAGACAAGCACCGAATCGACGCTCCTGCCGCCAATGCTCTCCGCAGGCGACGATCATTATGTATCTACTTGCAGGACAAGGACGAAGGAAGATTCCGACCTTCCCCCCGTCGTAGCAGATTCAGAAATTGCACCAGCGCACCTTTCTCTCATCGTGGACGTCTTTGGTATGATTGCAGTGGAGGGGAAGGCAGCGAAGGTGTAGAAGGAGGTCACCAAAAATGGTTGAGCACGCCGTTCCATTCTTCGAAATCGATTGAAAACTGCCTACTCATGGTAATGACAAGGACAAAATCGGCCTCAAGTATCCAATAGAGGCGACCGTCCAGCGAGCAGTTAGTCGCGGTTCCTGCGTCTGTTACTGTGGCTGTCGGGGAATCTGAGTATGCGTTCTGTGAGCGGGCACCGGGGAGGTGGTCCTAGTTCCAATGCCACGAGAGAAAACATTCACAATGTGTGCTGTACTTGTGTTAAGCAAGGCGCGGAGTGGGCCGGCGCCGACTGCGATCACGATGTGGAAAACGCCATCATCTTGGGCGAAGAGGAGCCAACACCAGCGTTGGGCTTGTTCTTCGGCGTGTGCACCTGCATATCCCCTTCGTCGTCGCAGCCGCAGAAATGACAGACGACGCCGGGGTTTGAGGGCAGTGCCGGAAAGTTGGAGAGACTACGACCAGACAAGTTTACAATCAAAAAAACTTGCGATGGAAGAGACGTAAAGCATAGTAACGGAAGCCATGAAAGGCACCTCAGAGGGGTGGAATGGCCGGTTGCGAAATGATGCGAGACATGCAGTCGGTGTTGACGGACGGTCCACTGGGGTTACAGCACCGACCGGCGCCTGTCGACACTGGCAGCACCCAAGCCGGCGCTTAAAACCGACAGGAGACACTTGCAGCAGTGGCTGCACTCAATCTTGACCACAGGTTTGTCAGGCAGGCGGACCGCGCACTTGTATAAACACGGAATTCCGGTAGTTTGATGGATTGAGACAATTAGAAACGGGCCTGCAATGGTTGGTGATGCAGCAAAGGAGTTCTGGGTTGAAGATGTGATTATCAGATAGATGCTCTGTAGGATGGTGCGCCGACCGGGCTTCCCGCCAAGCTGTTGGAGAACACCATCAAGAACAGAATGCGTCCAAATGAACGACAGTGGTCTATCAGCAACCAAAAACCTCAGGTATCTTGCCCATCCATCGCGGGGGGTTTGCTGCAGCTGTGGAGTGGGATCTTTGGGTTCCGCGATTGAGAAACCTGTCGCTCGGCGCGTCGCTACAGTCCGTTGCGTTGACAGCGTCCGCCCCCCCTTTTTTTCCCCGCTTATATAAAAACATAAAAAAAAACTAATTTTACGCTATAATACGTATTTTGCTATATCGCACGTAAAATGCGTTAAACCTATTACTAGTACCTTAATTACTATTAATTATTATAGTTATAGTAGTATTTAAATATATAACTATATAATAGAGATATAAAGTATATATCTAATACCTCTATAGTAGTTAATTTACCTATAGAGGTATTACTAACTTAGCTAGTTACCCTATCCCTATACTAATTAACTAGTAAATCTTATAAGAGATTAAAATAATATTATTAAGGAATAGAAAAAGAGACTTATAATATAACTTTATATATCTACTTAGTATAGGTTTTATATAACTCTAAGTAATATAAAAGTATACTAGGGGGCTTAATATAGTTCTTTAGAATAAATAGCTCTAATAGTTAACTAGAGTAATAAATCCCTTAATAACTTAGCTTATTTATTATTACAACCTATTATGTATAGATAACAGTTAACTAACCTACTTAGGCGTTAGGTAGCTAGGATAGGATATTTATACTATAGAACTAATAGGAATAATAGAGACTTACTTAGAATAGAAGAACTATAGTATAAGTTATATAATAATAAAATAGGAAGAATAATTAGTAGAGTATAAGAAGAAATACTCAGTAATTAGTTAGTATTACTAACTAATTATAATTACCTATATACTTAGGTAATCACCTAAAAGTAAATAAAAGATACTATTTAGGACTTATATATAGTATAACCTAAGCCTTATTTAAAGTTAGACTTCTATAATTCTTTAGTAATTAATTTAATATTTATCCTTATAAATACTCTTAGCTTACCCTCACTATAAATCACTTATTAAGTTTAAGACTAATTACCTTAATCTCTAAAAAGACCTAATCTACTATAACTTATAACCTATAACTTAGACTATAACCTTAGTATACTATTATAATATATTAATCCCTAGCTTCTATTATTAGACCTTACTATTAGATAGCTAACTATAATATTTTAATTACTCCTATTTAGTAAGTTAACTATTAATACCTACTAATAGTAAAATAATAAATATATCTTTACGTACTTCTACTAAGTTACCTACTCTAAGGACCTCCTCCTCTTTATAGTAGCTAGTTTAAAACCTAGCTAAAGAACTTAAAGGAGCCTCTATAGTAGTAAACTCTAATAATAAGGTAACCTTAAAAAAAAATACCTATAAACGCTTTTAAACTAAAGTTAAGAAAGGAGATAATAATATTACTAAAGTCTAAACTATATATAATAATACTATTATAAAACTTTAAAATCTTAAAGAAATAATATAATAACTAAGAAATAGCCCTTAATATATTATAAACCTAGAAAATAAAGTAATTTAACTTAGAGGATAAAATAGTAATATTAATATTAAAAAACTCTAAGAAGAAATCCACACCCTATATATAGCTACTAATATTATTATAACCCCTACTAAAGGATAATAGAAGCTTAAGCTTAATACTCTAATTACTTATAATAGTACCTCTAGATAACTTAAATTATTCCTAATCTAAATTAAAAACTACTAAAACTTCTATTATAAAGATTTCACTAGCTAAACTAAGAAAGTTATTTATACTACTACTTACCTATAAAGATAAACCCTTAAATAATTTAAACCTATCTAAGAAGAGTTCCTTAAATATAAAACCTTAAATAAATACTCTACTAAAACCTATAATATCTATAGTAACTTCAAGAGATTTAAAAATACCCTCTACTCTCTCTTCTAAAACCTTAATGAGAAATAATAAACTAAAAGAGACCTTATATAGCTATAATAGATAAAATTAATAAAAGAATATACTACTATATTTAGATAACTTAGTATCTAACTTAACCTCACTAAAGAAATTAAAATCTTTATATTCTATTAAGAGCTTAAAAATAAAGTTAAAGATAAGATTATTAAGATTAACTATCCTAAAGACTTTCTTTAGTATACTAACCTTACTATTAAGATTAATAATTAACTTTTTAAATACTATAAGAAAAAAAGCAAAAAATAATAAAGACTAAACTTTAGATATAAATACTAATAGTAGCCCTATTAGAAGTTTAACCCCTAGTAAAATAATAATAAACCTTATAATAACTAAAATAATACCTATTAGAATACCACCTATAGATAGTATAATAGACCTATAAATCTTAATATAATAACTAAACCTAATAATAAAAAGCTTTAAAACCCTAAGTATTATAACTATAATAAATAAAAACATATTACTAAAGACTATAAGTAGCTTAAAAAGCTCCCCTAAAAGCTAGTAATTAAATAACCCTAATAAGTTAATACTATTACTAAAACCCTATATATATCTTAACCCTAAACTAGATATTATAATAATAACTACTAAATCTACCTTAAAAATAAGGAAATATTAGGATACTACCTAAAGGATAGTAACCTTAGATAATCTAAATATAATATAACTATACTAGATATATATCTAAGAACCTTAATAATAATACATACTAGTAATAATAAGATTTAAAAGAAAACCTAAGAATAACTTAATAAGATACTATAAGTATAGTAACTTAAACTAATTTCTAGTTCTACCTTAAAAATAACTAATAACTAAGGTTAGACTAGCTATAAACTCCTAAACTAAACTACCTATATAACACTAAAAAAATAAATAAAAGAAAAATCTAATAATAAACTAGATCACTAGTATAACCCCCTAGAAGAATAGCAACTATTTAATCTTATAAATAACTAAACTTTAAGAGAAAGAGAAGGTTCTCCTTATAACTTAGATAAACCTTATAATATTACATATTAATATACTTAAGTAGAAATCACCTATAAGCTTACCTCTAATATAGATAACCCTAGCTCTAAAGAGAAATCTAAGAAGGATAATATACCTAAGCAAATTATATATAAGCAAATTAACCTATATAATAATAAATAGTTTATTAAACTTTATAATATACCTAATATAAAACTAAGAATATATCACACCTTATAACTTAGAATTAAAGATTATCCCTACTTTAAGATTACTAACCCTAACTATTAACACCTCTTTTAGGTATAATATTTCTTTAACTATTATAAGATCTATATAGGAGATAAATATAACTACTATTTCTAACCTAAGTAATATAATAATAATCCCCTATAAAATATCTATATTATATATACCTTTACTAAATAGAAACTTAAAAAGTTTAATAGTAATATCACTATATTTACCCTTAGCTAATAATTCCCTATAGAATACCTCTATAATAAATAGATAAAATAGGATAAATACTAATATAATAAATATTAAATCTACTATAAAGAAAAAGTATATACTTAGAGAATTATAAAAAATAAACCTTAACCTCCTTAGGTTAGATACTATAAAAATAGCTTTATAAAAGTATAATAAAAAGGAAAGTAAATTACTTACTTAGGACACTTAGAATAGTTAAAAAACTAAACTTACTTACTAAAATAAAACTATAATAAGTAATAAAAAAAAGGTTTATCTACTAAATATCATAAGGATATTAAGGTAATATAAAACTTAAAGTTACTATTAACTAATAGATAACACTTATACTAATTAATAATAGAGCTAAAGTAAACTTTATTACCCCCTAAGCTATTAATAAACTAAAAATACTATAAGGAGGAAAAGAATAACTATACTAGCTATATATAGTAGAAAGAGAAGAATTTAAGTATAAAAGAGGTATTATCTATAATAAGACTATACCCCTTAAGATAAGCTACCTAAATTAAAAAAAAAAAATCTAATTTAATATTACTAACTTAAGAATATATAATATAGTATTAAGACTACTCTAACTATAAATAAGTAACTTATAGATAAATTAAAGTAAAAGCTAACTTTATTAAGACTATAATAACTTAATCCTTAAGTAGCCTTATTAAAAATAAGCCTTAAATAAGCTAATATAGTAAGGAACTATAAAATAATATATCTACTACTTTAAAATAAAGTAAGCTATATTACTACTATTAATAATAATAGATCTTAAATAAAAGAATAATCTACTTCTATCTATCCTAAAAGAGTATAAGGTTTATAAGAAACTCTTTATAGTTAAATTAGAAACTAAATTACCTAAATATATTAGTTTTAATTATAAAATCCCCTTTAAAGAAGGGAAAGAACTATAATTTAATAAAATCTATAGACTTAACCTAATAGAGATAGAAGCTCTAAATAAATACCTTAAAGAAAACTTTAAGAAAGGTTATATTAGACTTTTAATATCACTAGTAGGAAGCTTAATCCTATTTATACCTAAAAAGAATAGAAAATTATAACTATATATTAACTACTATATACTTAATAAAATAATAATTAAAAATTACTACTTACTACTTCTTATAAATAAGATAAAATAACTCTTATATAAAGCTAACTAGTTTATAGCTTTTAATCTTAAGGGGGCTTATAACTTAATCTAAATAAAATAAAGTAAAAAATAGAAGACTACTTTCTAAATATAAAAAAGATACTTTAAGTACTTTATTATACCTTTTAATCTTATTAATACACCTATAATATTCTAAAATATAATTAATATAATACTATATAAATATATTAATATCTATATAGTTATCTATTTAAATAATATTCTTATCTTCTCACTTATACTTAAGAAATATAAAGAAGATATTTACTATATTTTATAAGCCCTCTAAGAAGCTAAACTCTTAGTTAAACTAGAAAAAAGCGAATTTTATATATAAAAAGTAGAATATTTTAGATTTACTATTACCCCTAGAAAGGTTTATATATTAGGAAATAAAGTTAAAGCTATTAAGGAATAACTAATACCTAATAACTTTAAGGAAGTCTAAGGATTCCTAGGTTTTATTAACTTCTACTATAAGTTTATTAAAAACTATAGTAAAATTAATATAGCTCTTACTAGTTTTAGCTATAAAGATATACCCTTTATATAGAAAGAACTATAATAAATAGTATTCTAAAAGATTAAAGACCTTATTACTAGTAAACCTATCTTAATTATCTTAAACCTAATAAAATAATTTAAAGTAAAGCTTAACGCATCTAATTATATAATTAGAGCATAGCTATTATAATAAAACCTAAAAGGATAACTATACCCCTATACTTTCTTCTCTTATAAGCTTTATAAACCTAAGTTTAACTACTAAATCTATAATAAAGAACTTATAGTAATTATTAAAGCTTTTAAAAAGTAGAGACCTAAGCTCTTAGGAACTATCTATAAAATACTTATATACTTAGATTATAAGAACCTATCACACTTTATAACTTTAAAAGTATTAAATAAATAACAGATTAAATAGTTAGAATTCTTATCTAAATTTAACTTCTAAATTATTTATTAGAAAGAATTAGAAAACAGTAGAGCTAATACTCTTAGTTAATAACTAAACTATAATATCCTAATACCTAAGGAAACCTAAATAATTCTTAAATAATAAGATAACAGAGACCTAATACTAGTAGCTAAACTCTTAATAATAGCTAGATAATCTAATACTAGCCTACTTAGTAAACTAAATAATAAAGTAATTATAGAATTCCACGCTTACCTTACGTATAGTTACTAAGGAATTATAAAAACCTAAAAATAACTATAATAATAATATAGAGAAAAAGTCACTAGAGAACGTATAATAAAAGTAATTAAGGATTATAAAGTATACCTAAAAAGCAAACTTACTTAATATTAACCTTATAATATATTATAACCTTTATTTATACTATAAACTACTTAGTAATCTATATCCCTTAACTTTATTATTAAATTACTAAAATCTTAAGAACCCCTTATAGAAATACACTTTAATAGTATTCTTATTATTATAGACTAACTTATAAAAGATACCTACTTTATCCTATATAAAGAAGCAAGTAACGCTAAAGAATATATATATACCTTCCTTAAATATATTATCACTAACTATAAAACACTTAAAAAGATTATATTAGACTAAGATAAGATCTTTACTTCTAAGTTCTAAAAATTAATTATATTATAACTTAGTATTAAATAATTAATATCTACTATATTCTACTTATAGACTAACAGATAAATAGAATATATTAACTAAATCCTCAAAATATACCTCTATACCTATATTAATTATAACTAAGATAATTAAGTAATATTACTACTAATTACCTAGTTCACTTATAATAGTATAATTAGAGAAAGTACTAAGAAATCCCCCTTCTACCTTAACTATAGTTTCAAACTAACTACTTATAGAGAACCTTAAATAAGCCTAGCTATAATTAAAGCTACTACCTTAATATAGCAAATTAAAGATATCTAAGATAGTATATATAAAAAACTTAAATTTATTTAATAATAAATATTAAGATTTAATAATAAATAAAAGATTAAGGGACTAACCTTAAAAGAGGGAGATAGTACCTACCTTATATAGCAAAATATTAAAACAAAATAACTAAGTAATAAACTTAACTATAAAAAACTTAAACCTTTTAAAATTTTATAAGTTATTTCACTAGTTAACTATAAACTTAAACTCTTAGAAACTATAAAATATCACTTAGTATTCTATATTTCACTTTTTAAGCTAGTATTATAAGGATTATAAATAAATAACCTTATTATTATAGAAGATAATAAACTAAAGTATAAAGTAGAGAAACTATTAGACTACTAGTATAGAGATAATAAATAGGAATACCTTATTAAATAGAAAAACTATAAATATAAAAATAATATATAGGAACTTAATAATAACCTACTTAACTATTAAGATAAAATTAATAAATATATTAGAATACTTAATTATATTAATCCTAAAGATAGACTAAGTTTACTTATAACCCTAAAAGAATTTAAGGAATATATAAAATACGCTAATAAAAGAGAAAAATAAATATAAAAAGAGTTATAATAGAAATAAAGAGAAGCTAAGAAATAAAAGATATAACTCCTATTAGTATAAATATAACTAAGAGAACACCTTAAACTAGCATAATAAGGAAATATATCTATTTAACTAAGAACACTAAAATATAACTAAAACTCCCCTAATAAAAAACTTAAAGTATTAAGATTCTAATTAAAAATTAAATCTAAGTCTAGAATACTAAAACTACTTATAAACTAAACCTCTAATATAAAAGATATTACTAGTTCCTCTTTTATAACCTCCTAACCTTTTTAAAATATTATCCTTTTCTACTTATATAAATAATCTAACTATATTATAAATTTATCTAACTTAGCTTATATAGCACGTAAAGTAGTTACTTTCCTTCTTAAAACCTCCTCTTTAGTTACTTTAGTATCCTCTAAATAAGTAGCTTTATCTAGTAAGTAATTAACTAAGATAAGTTAGTACTAAATAGGAAATATAATAAAAAACAAAAAACTTATAAGTATAAATAGTATCTATTATTATATTATAAAACTACTCTAAATAAGTATACTCACTATAAACTTCCCTACTAAGGAGAAGCTTATAATACTTCCCTAAAGAATAACAATAAGAATAAAGCATATTAATAACTAAACTAAACTTAGTAATACGTAAAGCATAATTATAATAATAAAAAATAGAGGTAGTACTTAATTTTAATTTCTAAATATAACCTAATATAATATTAGTATTATAAATAAAAATAGAAAGTATAATTAATAAATCCCTAACCTAAAACTAATAACCTACTTATATTAGGTCTTAAGGATAAAACCTTTAAAAAGGGGACCTAATATTATAACTTATTATATATAAATAATAGTTAACTAACCTACTTAAGTATTAAGCAGCTAAGATAGGATATTTATACTATAAAACTAATAGGAATAATAGAGACTTACTTAGAACAGAAGAACTATAGTATAAATTATATAATAATAAGATAGAGAGAATAATTAGTAGAGTATAAGAAGAAATACTTAGTAATTAGTTAGTATTACTAACTAATTATAATTACCTATATACCTAAATAATCACCTAAAAATAGATAAAAGACACTATTTAGGACTTATATATAGTATAACCTAAGCCTTACTTAAAGTTAGACTTCTATAATTCTTTAGTAATTAACTTAGTATTTATCCTTATAGATACTCTTAGCTTACCCTCACTATAAATCACTTATTAAGCTTAAGACTAATCACCTTAATCTCTAAAAAGACCTAATCTACTATAGCCTATAACCTATAACTTAGACTATAACCTTAGTATACTATTATAACATATTAATCCCTAGCTTCTATTAGCAGACCCTACTATCAGATAGCTAACTATAATATTTATAATATTAAAATAAAAATCTACTACTATATAGATAATACTTAGTTACTTATAGTTTACTATTAATTAATATATATCCTTAGTTTATTATATTAGATATATTAAGAAAAATATTAAGTAATAATAATAATATAATAGCGCTTAGAATATTAAATCTATAGCTATTAGTAATTATAATAATACTACTATTTAAAGACTAAAAAACCTATAAACTAATAAGTATTATTAGTTATACTAAATAAATAATTTAATAATATAGATCATAATATAATATTACTAGCGAAGTATAGAGATATAAAAAGTACTACTAAAGTTAATAAAAGATAGAAATATAGTATTATATAGAGCTTCTTAAACTACTATAGTACTATAATAACCTATCCCTTAAAGAGATATAAGATTTCCTATTTAAAACTTTTAAGATCTAAATTAGTTATTCTATAATTAGTTAATAGTTAAATATATCTAGCTAGATAAATAAGAAGTCTATAATTATTACTACTTAGTAAAATAATAAACTATAATATAAGTACCTATACTATATATAATAATATTACCCTAACTAGCTAGTATTTATTAATAAATCTAATATTAATAAGGATACTAAGATATAGAGGACTAGATAGGTACTAAAAAAGCTTACTATATTTCAAACTATAGAGATTAATTAGTTTTAGAACTCTTATATATAAATCCTACTAGCTCTTATATTAAGTAGTATCTTATACTTAACTATATACTATAGTATAACTAATAGTAATAGGTTTTTTTATTAGTTATAGGAGTATTTTATCCTAAAGTATAAGCGTTTTCTAGAGCTAAACTCTATTATTATTATAGATAACCTCTCCTACTATTATATACCTAAAGTTAAGGATTTATACTAAGTATTAAGTATTAATCTTAAGTTTCTACCTCTATATTTACTAGACTTTAACCCTATTAAAGAGTACTTTAGTAATCTAAAGCGATATATTAAAAAGATATATTTAAAGTAGAATAATAATAAGAATAATACCTAGGATTTTATAGAATATCTATATAACTATACTATAGAGATTAGGTATTATCTACTTTAGATTGAGGGCTATTTCTACTATTTATTTATTAACTTTAATAAGATAGAGTATATATTTAATAATATTAAACTATAAAAGGGAGGATAAGCTATAAATATTAAATATTAATAAGTAATCTAAATCTTTATTATATAATTATAATAGATCTTAATTATATTATTATATAGTAGGAAATTATTAGATCTATAATTATAGCTAGTAAGATTACAAAAAGTTCAGCTATAAGCGTATAAGAACATAGAAAATATATTATTATCTATTATTTTTATTAGTAGCTATATATATATATCAATTTTACCTATATAGTAGCTGAAATATATTATTAATACTTATAGCGATAATTTATAATAATAATATATCACTATAGTTAGAGACTTTAATTATAGTTAGAGACTTTAACTATATTAAACTAAGAAGTATTAAGATAGATTATCTTATTTATAGATCTAAAATTATAGTAATTCTATAGCTTTTATATATATATAGTAGTAGTATTAAATCTATAGCTATAAGTAGACTTTTCTATAGTTAAATATATTATATAAGAAAATTATATATATAGTTAAACTTTATATTACTCTTATTATATTACTCTTCTTCTTTATCCTCTTCTAAGTAATATATCTCTATTAATAATATATTACTTAAGATTTTAATCTAATTATTTTTACTACTTTACTTAACTTTATCTTATTTAATCTATAACTATATAGGTAATATCTATAATACTAATAGTAGTAGTAATAAAATAAAACTAAAAAGTTCTAAAATACTTATAAAGTTAGCTATATTTAATAGTAAATAGCTCTATATATATTTACTATATTAATTAACTTTAATTAATATATTATAGATCTCTTATTTAATAAATTAACGTAATACTAAGGTATTAATATATTAAGATAACCTTAACTTACTTAAAACTAACACTATAGAGTTTTTAAATAGTACTATTATTATCCCTCCTAGTAATCTAGTATATATTCTTATATAAATATCTCCTTCTAACTCTTAATAGTTTAAATAAAGTTTAGAATAAGATATTATATTAGAAATAATATTAGATTACCCTCTATAGTAGGCGTTATTATTTATAAAAAATTTAATTAAGTTCTTAATATCTTTAATAAGATCTTAAATAAAATTATATTTAGTAAACTAAATATCTAGTAACTTATAAACTACTTATAAGCTACTATTTACTAATTATAATTTCTATAGCTTCTTTTTAAACTCTTTATTAATATTATATTACTTACTATAGATAGATATAAACTACTTAATAAAGCTAGCTACTTAATCTAAAACTTTTTAGAGTAAATCTAATACTACTAATAAGGATAAATAAATTAAGAGTATAATACTTAGTTAATAAGTACTTAGAAGGTTTAATAGTAAAAGAGTTAGTAATAAATACTATAAGATATTTATATATAGCTAATATACTATTAATATTAATACTAGTAGTAGTAGCTATATATATAAGTTAGGATATTAAAAATAATAATTTAATACCCCTATATTACTATATATATTAATAATAGTATTACTATTAGTATTAGTTAGGCTAGATCTTAACCTTAATAATAGAAGTATAGTATTTTTAGCCTTCTCTTTTATTATCACTATTATCTCCTAATTATTATTAACTTTAATAATATTCTTACTTCTCTTATTTTAGTATTTCTAATCCTCTATAAACTAGTTATAAAGAATCTTACTAAATAGTTCTTTAGGTAGTTCTATATTAGTAATACTAATCTATTTAGTTATAAAAACTTTTACTTATTTCTCTATATAGTGAGATTTAATCTTATAGTACTTCTAACTTAGTATATAATACTAGTTAAACTTCTTATTACCTAAACTATTCTTATATTTCTAGTACTTTAAGTAAATATATATATAGAGAAGTTATCTATATATACCCTCCTTCTAATATTTAATATTTATAAGATTATTAAACTTATAATTAATTACCTCTTATATATTAACTAAAACGCCTACTTAGCTACCTTTTTAAAGTATTTATATATTAGTTACTATATTACTAGAGATTAATATAACACTATATTATTACTTAATAATAAAGTAGACTTTACCTCTCTCTTTAGTTTATTTAAGAGAGGGAATAATATTAACCTATAGAATACTTAGCTAAATAACCCCTCTAATAGATAGATAAACCTAAATAAAGATTAATATTAGTTTAGATATACTAATAAGCTTCCTCTAAGTAATAATAATAATAATACTAGCTTTCTTTAGAATATATAAATAAGTTACTTCTACTTTAAGTTAGGTACTACTATTTACCTCTTAGTCTCTATTATTTATATCTAATATATTAGTAATACTAAATCTATTATATATAATACTCTTAATAGTTAGATTAAGAATAAGTAAATTATTATCTTTAAATACTAAGCTATAAGTAACTTAGATTTATAGTAGAGTTAGTTCCTTATTACTTATATTATCCTCTTCTTTAAATATATTATAAAATAATATAAATATATTATTAATACTATAGTAAGGAGCTATAGGTATATTATCTATAAATTAAGTAGTTTAATAAGGGGTTAAGTTAATTAAAGTTAAGTTTAATTAAAATAATAGTATTAATAAAAGTAGGGTATTTTAGAGCTAAATTATATATAGTAGATCCTTTTTTTATTTCCTTTATATTATTATTACTTTTTAGTAAGAGGATATTTTTAGAGCTTTTTATAATAATAGAGGTATTATAAATATATACCTTTTTTATAATATAGATTTAGGAGCTACTAAATTATTAATTTTAAGTTTAGTTTTAGTAATAATAACCTTAATAGTAACCTCTTTAGTAGCTTCTTTAATAGTAATAACTTAGTAAGCCCTCTTAGTAAATATAATAATCCTAATTAATAGTGAAGTAAAGTATTAAAGAGGATCTTTAGTAATATCCTATACTAGTTATTATATATATTATTATTTCTATATACTATTAGTAATAAGTAATAGATAATACCTAAATAGGTTATTATCTACCTACTAAGCTATATAGTAATATTTAGGAGGTATTATAATACCCTTAAATAATAAGATTTAATAGGAATAGATTAATTAAAACTATTAAAATAGGTTAATTACTATACTATAAGTATCTACGTAGTATTAGGTAAATTTTTATATATATATAGGGATTATACATACGTAATTTCAGTAAAAAGGGGGGGCGGACGCTATTAACGTAACAGACTGTAAAGAACCACCAGCGCGCCAGTCGCTGTGGGCCTGGTGAGGTGGGGCTTGAAGAAATCACGTTACCTATCTAATGTAGTCTGTGTTGCATCTTGCAGATCGAAAGCATGCGTCGTCAAGCTGAGTATGCAACTGGGGTATCTGCGGGGATTTTCTGGATGGGGCATTGCCGAATGGAGTTCAGAGAGCAGAGATTTAGATGGACTGGGGATTTAGGAGCGGGCGTGAGCCGGGACCCAGACAGAGGTCGCTGAAGTGCCCCTGGTATCGAAAAGTATGCACTGGCAGAATAAGGCGTCTTCATTTTTGGTTTTCCTTCTTTTGTCATTCCTTTCTATTTCTCTTCGTCGAAACTACCATCCCCATTAAGACAGTCAGGTCCAAAGTGGCGCCGCTGACTGCCGCCTTGCTTCTACTTTTTCCGAATATTTCCTCACTGCCACCATGTGCCGAGCGAAGAGGACCGACAAAATCGGGCAATTTCTTCAAGTTACTTTCCTCGTCGCATCACCTACTACGTGCCAAGAAAGTGGCAGAGACGGCAGGGAAGCATCATCTTAGTGGTATGATGATGTTTACTGGATCCAGAGAGCTCTAGTGCACCCGTACTCTCGATGGGACCGAAAGCTACTACCGGCCCTTGACCCTCTTCGCCCAAAGAGGGGCATCCAAGGCCGCAGTCGGACAGATCCCCACAAGCCTCAACTGCCGAAGATCAGAAAAGCCATTGGCGAACGCATCAAATCGATACCATACAGAGGGATTCCCAAGCCTCAGACGCATCCGAGTATGGGAAGACACCTAAAGGCACGGCATCCCCTGTACCTTTGGCCTTTCTCAAAATTGTTTAGGGATACTCTCGCGATCCTGGGCTGCTTGAGAGAGAGCGACTTTGAGGCTTTGCTGATCTTATGCTGACAATGATGAGCGCGCAGAATAGCCCTCCACTGACTTGGAAGCTTTGCAAGTTATTCCAGAAGCAAAGTACTGTTATTTGTAACACGATGCGTGATTCACCTTGGGGATCTCCGGAATTGTTCGATGAAAGCTTCAGATGCCTCCGTAGGGACTTCCGGTCACAAAACTTGAACGTAACACTGCTACATCTGAACGAGTATCCTACAGTTGAACCCAAGCAAGAACTTCAAGCTTTTATACAATATCATATTATCATATTCCCGCAGACCTCCCTTCATATCGATAACCCCGGCGTCCTCCCATGATGCTATCCTCGTTCTACCGATCCAGTTAGTAGCCTCGCTTTTTTTTGGTGCCATCTACTTCGGAGAGCAACTTTCAGCAGACTTGTCTCTTCAAGATATGGTGGGCAGCAGACTCAGCTGGCAATCACAAGTTAATTTACATCACCCTGTTGGCACACCTCTCAAGTCTTAGAAACGAGTTCGACACCAGTATATTCAAATTTTACGTGAGGACGAGTTTGGGTAGCCCACAAGGTGCTATTTAAAAGAACATTTGAAATTGTAAGTGAGATCGCACCTCAAAAAGCCAAACCACATCGGAGAAAGTTTGCGCGCTTGCCCGCCTTGCTTCAGAGGCTGGTATCACGGACAGCTTTCATATTTCCGGCGACCTGAAACCCAGGAACCTTGGCAGACGTTGTAACACTTCCAGTATGGAGACACAATCGATTCTCGGCTCGCGAGAGATGACGCCCTCAATCTTCCGTGCCAAGCGCCACGTTGTAACTTCAACAAAGCTGCAAGAGCCAGGTATGAATACTTTCAAAAAGGGGATGCACTTCTGGCTTCTTCTCACTCCCTAATCAAACTTTCATATTGAGTCAGCGTGATTTAATTCATCAAGACTACTGCCACTTGGGTTGTCATGGAGATTGATGACATGAACGACTTGAATTCTTAAGATCTTGGGCATTGGCTGTTCCCGGATGACCACGCGTTCTCAGGAAGATAGCTAGAAACCTTCGTGAGATCAAATGACTGCTGTTCACACACCAACTTCGGACATCATCTTAATAGTTCACTAGCAACAGTTCATTTTTGAACAACTTCATCCCAAAATGCCAGACTGCAAGAATTAGCGCAGTTGTGAACTCAAGAACGATAAAAAAATGACCTTTTCACCTTCAAAAGCGTCGCAATCAATCTCCATTCCACATTTTCCTCTCCGTCAAACATTCCGCGCGGCTGCTGGGCGATCTCCGCTCCGGACGGTTGAGCGAGCGCAAACATTTGGGAACCAAGACATATCACATATTATAGACTCATTCAAGCAGCCGTCGTGAGAAATGCGTTTCAATCAGGTGGGAAATTTTGAAGCCTTATCTCGGGCCTTTTTGATGAGCCCTGCAGCGAGTTGATTCATCTCGGCCGTGGCCTCACCCGCACAAATGACACCCTTCATGTTTCATCCATGATTTCTTCCGTCTTGTGAAGCTCATCCTGCTTTTACAGGTTATGAGGGCCAAGGTTAAACTCTTCGCCTGCCATGCATAGAAGAGCATAAATATCTGCCTAATACCGCCCCGAATGATACCACCGTTCACTCTACCCTCGTGCTGGCGCCTTCAAGGGAAGCTTTTGAAGAATCGATCTCCTTCCCTTGCCCCCATACCTGAGATCCTCATGGCATTGTCCGGCTCTGTCCCCACAGGCTCTATTACGCTTCCAGTCTTGCGCAGAATCGTCCGGAGAACTGTGATGAAACGTCCAGCTCCAACCCCTAACATAATCCACGAGACGTCCTGATACATGACTTCATCCACATGTGTCCAGACCCGACATTCTGGCGTGCAGTACAGCTTGAGCCTGAGAGAACACTGAGGCCAGCATACCACGGTGTGTGATTTCATGGTTGCCTGTCGATGCGTCAAGCGGCTCGGAAATTGATCATCAGAAAGGGAGATTGATCCCCCGGAGCATGCTCCGGACGCAGTCACATCATCCACCGTCAAAAGTCTCTCCGGGACGCAGAATCATACGGCAATAAAGCTAGAACGGGGGGTATTCCATACCGAAATCATGCCAGCAGCGTTCGGTTGAACTGGACCACCAGAGACTATTTTGTATCCACTCTCTAAGCACCTTTTGCTCTTTGATTCCGTCAGCTCATGTAAGCTGGATCCAAGTGACAATCAGTCAAGCATGGTGCGCACCCTGATTAAATTTCTCTTCTCCGCCATCATCTTTAGAACGGCACCGCGACGGCAGTGCCACAAAAAGCTGCCCCGTTCTTGACGCCGTATCTTCCACGTGCTCTAATACCAGGGCAGCAGGTTGATGAATGATGCCATCTTGCCTGACTTCTAGAACGCTAGAGGTCCGTGAACTTTTCACCCAAGTCTCGAACGCTGTGGTCTTCGAAGTCGCCGCGCCATGCAGGTCTCGGAACACTAAGGTATCCAACGATATTAATGACAGCTTTGCAGAACACTTCTTTTTGTCCCAACGAGAGTCTCTGCAGCAGTATCTGGGGAGCGCTGGGGTGGCTGGCTTGCTTGACTCGGCGGTCGTGCCACCATCCGCAATGCCAGTTCCGGCAACCAGGAGGGGCAGACTCGATAGGCAAGCGCCATTATTAAGGGCCTAGCGCGAGAGAATGGCAGTTCATCATCTTCCACGATGGGGTATGCTTCACGTTAGCTATTAAATCGAAAGGTCAAACGCTCACGGCGATGCATTTGCGACTCTCCAAGGTGGCAAGCGACTGTTTGACGATTCAAGAGAAGGCGAATTCATCGAATCAGTTGCCTTCATCAGGAACCCTCCCATAACTTCGCGTCCGTGCGACCGCAAGCCGGCAGGCAGACTGCCGACTTTTCCCACTATTCAGGCCAGGGAGAGGTGCCATCTTGGAGTCTGACGGGGAACTTTCATTTCTCCCATCTTGAGGGTTTTGGGGTGTTCATTCGTAGCGGTTCCTCGAGCAGGGAAAGGTTTGGACTCGTCCTGACGACGGCAACCCAAGCCATCAGTAACTCTTCCGGTTCAGTGATGGTGAAGCCCATGAGCACGCCGACATCGTTATTGTCAGCCCCTGCAGCTCCACGGGATCGCTCTTGAACTAGATATTAGAATCCTTCGCGCATTGACTCTTGATCCAGGCATACATTGTTTCTCATGATTATCGCACAGCTCTTGTAGCTTGCATTTCTCGTCCTATGTTGCTTTCGACGAGAGATCAGCACCGCATTTGCATTTAGCTAGACCATCTCTGAATACCTCGTTAGTGTAGGCGTCTATATTGTTGACCAATGCTGCGTGGGCTGGCGTCTTAGTCTGTTTGTAATCGTAGATAGGAGTGGCAATGCACCGTCCTTTTTGGCCTGTTATTATTGGTCCATGGATGCATGCCCAAGCTCCTCGCATCCGTCTGGGTCTGCGCAATGTTCCCTTCATGGAGATGCGTTCTTGCCGTCATCAACGATGGAGGCCTTCTTGGCTTGGCTGTGGCTGTGGCTCGGTCTGACTTCGTGGTCCTTCGCGATGGTTTGACAAGGTCTCGAGAAGACGGGTATTGGATCTTGAGCGGTGCCTTGGGGCGGCGTGGAGTCATGTTCGACGCTGTGTGATGAAGTTCATGCGACAGATTCGTACCGAAGCTGCAGGCCGTTATCTAATCAGGGCAGAAAGTTGACTTCGGAACCGGGCGCGACTCGGGGGTGGACTTCATAAGCCGAGATTCGGGGCAGAGGTTGGGCATGGCTGTGTTATCAGCAGATGTCGCGCGAAAGTGGACGGTCGTGGAAAGGCTTCAAGAGACGAATATGGCTGGTGTCGATGGGTGGCCTCCATCGCAGTTCGAAGCGGATGCTATGGCCGACGACAAAACGAGAACATGAGGTGTGATGACTTCTAATGGAATGTTGTGCATCGCGCGGCATCCTCGGGCAATAGAAGTCAAAGAGGTTAGCGAGGAGAAGATCAGCGGACGAGGATCGACGGATGGGGCAAAAACGGTGCTAATATGATTTGGCATTTGTTGAACCAGTCAAGGGAGGACCGCAGACTGCAGCGCCGCGCCTGGGATGAAAGACGTCGGGCTCAAGACCGGAGAACCGTTGAAGAGCGGGTGTTATCAAGTCCAAGAGCCAAAAGGAGGAGTCACTGGCGACTGTCCGAGGCGGTTGAAACAAATATGACGTTTTTCAGCATCAGCATTAACTAGATAGGGAGCAGCAGCAGGTGCAGAGAAGGAAATAACATTGCTCCCTCGTTGCATAGCACCTGCTGAGATGGTCCCTGCCCCCCCCACCTGGGAATATCAGGCGTGGCAGCTTCTTTATTTTCCGCCCATAACTGTGGCACCTTTCGCGAGAACCTGCCACGACCCTGATGGACTGTGGCAGCTTTTGACCTGTATCTGCCCCAATTCAGAGGTACGTTCCTCACTCAGCGCAATATCGCGAATACCTGCACCTCTGTTCATAGCTTACATTCACTTTCTAGATTAATTCTTCTATAACTATAGCCTACTACTGAAACAGGCATGTATGCATAGATTCTGTTATATCTAGCGATATGGGAATGTGAGCGAAAGGAACGATTTCCACACTAGAGTTTGTTTCGTCAGGCGAGCTCCTTGACACGGCCTGGTGCACTGAGTATTGTGCATCGCCGCAGACGGGGAATGCAGCTGCGGGGTCGACGTGTTCTTACAAGTAGCGCGAAATTGCGAATAGGGGTCGTGATGAGCGATCGGAAGTAAAAGACATTTGATTTTAGCAGTTGTTATGCCTGCGCGGCCACTCTTTTTCAATCTCGACTCCGGAAACGCCTGTCTGCACGGTCGGCAACGATGACGTGGAGGCGGACGCAAAGGCAATACTTGCAGGGACCCGACTTACACGTTGGCCACGGCGGCGCGCGAGCGGGTGAGCATCTGGCAAGAAGGGCTTGACCCCAAAATCTTTAGCTACCGACAATCATGACCTTGAATCATGTCGCTTGCCCATCTTTGCAGGACTCCAAGCCTAGATCGTCGTGCGGATTGCCATTATCGAGGCCATCATCTAGGAGGAGGAGCCTGCGTGTCGTGACCTCCAACGTCACACATCCAACGTCACGCATCCAACGACGTATCTCCAACCAACCACTCTGATCCAACTTCATCAGGCAGATTGGCCCTGTGCCATCGGCATCGATTCAATACTCTCGTCGACCATCTCTTCCTGCCTGAAAGATCGCGTCGACCATCTCTTCCTGCCTGAATACTCTCGTCGACCATCTCTACTGCTTGCTTGTGGTGTCTGGCACGCTTGCTGTGGCATTTTGCACCGTGGCGTCAGACCTGACTGATACCGGAGATATTGGCGATTGCCGGCCAAGTGGGACTCCACCCATCGGTATTCTGTCATCGGCACCGTGTTCCCCATCTCCAGCAAGGTCTCCTGCATCGTCTGATACCTCTGACGAAAGGGAGCTGATACCTCTGAACCAAGTACCGTTGTTGTCTACCTACTACCCTTCAGCGTACTCATACGGCCTGAGTTTTCGAGACCGTGCACCATCCTCGGCATCATCGGAAACGTCACGTGGTCCTGACCAGACAGACGTTACGCCAACTGTTCTCTTGTCACGACCATCTGGGTTCGATTTGTCTGGAGCCGTGCTGCATCCTCAAGACCTCACAGTAATCAGAGCCCAATTATCGGCCCTGCCTCCGCATGACGTAGCAGCACTCCAATCATTTCTGTCTACATTGTCGTCTGCAAACATGAGCAATTTGACTACGTCGACGGACTCGACCGTTCAGGCCCGTCCGCCTGACTTGACGTGTGGAACGTTCTCGGGCAAAGACGTTGCTGCTCGAAGATGGCTCAGTCGCCTTCATTGGGATTTTGAGCGTGCGGGTCACCAGACTCTTGATCCGAGCCAAGTCATCAGAACCATCTCCATGCAGTGTGATGGCGAGGCGGCAACCTTCCTGGACTCTACCCCAGCATTGGCTGACGCGGTTGACCGAGCTGAGAACAAGCAGGCTACCAAGGCGGACTTGGACAAGTTGGAACAAGCCCTTCGGGACCGATTCCCTGCCAGACTGGTGGACGAATCAAACGCCGTTGATACCATTGAATCCCTTCACCAAAAGAGCGGCGAGCCATTGGCCGCGTATTACAACAGAGCCGTTGCTGTCCTGAACAGCGCTGGTTGTAGTGATCGGAATACCAGTGGGGACAGCCTCAATCAGGCACAGCAGGTCCTGCTGGGACAGATCATCCGCCAGTTCATCAAAGGGCTGCATGATCCAGCACTGAGGCATCAGTCCATTAGCATGTCGGCACTGACTGCTCAGGGCCTACCCGAGGCATTCCACAAGGTCAAGACTTCCCAACAGGTCCTTGATGAGCGAAAGGCAGAGGAGCAACATAAAGCGGCTGCCAGTCGTGCTCGAATGCTAGAGGCAATTGTGGCCCAACAGAACCCGTCCGTCCCGGTGGATCACCTCTTGGCCCAGCAGTTTGGTCAGATGGCTATGCAGGGTCATCAAGTTGGAGCGTACCATTCAGGGCTGACTGGGAGTCATCCGGCACCGATGCTGCCGCAGGTGGTTCAGACCCAATGGGGACACCCTCAAATGCAGGCCTTGCCGTATCAGCCCCCGACGCAGGGTGGCCAGCAATTCCCAGCATACGGTCCAGTGCAGAACCAAGCCGGCCAATATGGAACTGTTCAGAGTCAATGGTATGCACCAAACACTTCTGATCAGACGAATCGGAATCAAGTTGCTCAGGGCAACCAAGGTCAGTACAACAATCAAAATTACTGCGGACAGAACAATCAGACCCAACAGCAACAGTTTCCGCCCCGAACAAACAGGCCTAACCGAGGTGGCTACCGAAGCGGCCGAGACGTGGGAACCGATTTCTCCCGACGAGACCCGAATCTGGCGAACCTCCCGCCCCGAAGCGAATCAAAGAACCCATTTGTAAATGGAGCTCAGATGCCAACAGAAGGTGGCATTGTCTGCTGCACCTGTGGCTGTGAGGGACACAAGAGCCCTTAGTGTCGAGGACCAGAGCTACAGCCGTGGGAAAAGGCCTACATTCGTGCACTTCTCTTCCCATCTACGAAGAGTTTTACACAGAGTCAGCACCCGCCCAAAGGAATGGTAGACGTCCATTCGGCGCAGATCTACTTTGCTGAAATGATGAGCCATCACAACTACTCAGCGGCGCTTACTCCAGTTGCCCCGACAGACACCACTGTACAGACGGAGCTGAATACGCCGTGGGATGGCAAAGCGCCTGGCAGCTGTCATGTCGAGATCGTCCCTGAGGAAATGGACCTGTGTCCGGTGTTCACTCTCTTCGATGAAGAATGCGAATCAGCGCCAGACCCATCGACTACCGTACCTGAGCAACCGCCATCGTCATTGTCAGCGGGCGTGGCGTCCGTCCTGGAGGACAGCTCACTCAGCGCCGATCAGAGGGTGGCGAAAATCTGTACGCTGGTGGCTCAGGCGGGACCATCCGGCTCCGGAGATGCATGGATGAATACTGTTTTGAACAAGACGGCCAATCGCAAGATCAACAACCCAAACAATTCCGCTCGCAAAGACCGGAAGGGAAAAGCAGTGGACAGATCTGGCTTTGGAGAGCAGATTGCCCATGCCGAAAGAGATCCAGCTGTTCGGGCCCTTTTCGATGTTTCAACCCAGCGGACGACGGGACGCGTGGATGATGTGCTCAACTCGGTGGAGGATGATCCTGCCCCTCAGAAACGAAGCCGGAGAGTGGGATTGGCGCCGATCAAAGCCCGTGCTGATCTGCCTCCTTTGGATCTGATTGATCTGGCCCGAAAAATCACCTTCGACCTCTCCCTTGTGTATCTGATGCGACTTTCACCCGAGTTCGCAAGACAGTTGAGGGCTATGTCTGGACGCGAAACAACGAGAAGAAAGCGCTCCAAGAATGCTCCTGTTGAGGTTTGTGCTGCGAGCTATGTCCATCAGGGCCATATTGTCACAACCAAGGACCCAACGGCGAATATTCGAGCCTTCTCCAAGAACTATGCAGCGACCCGACCCTTCAGAGTGGATTGCATTTTGGCAATGTCAGACAGTCGCCACCGATTCCCAGACAGATCTGTCCAAGCGGATCAAGGTAGTGAGATGAATATTATCTCGCCGAGGGTTGTCAAACAGTTCGGTCTTGTTCGGCACCCATTGTCCGGTATTGGATTCGAAGGGCTCCGAATGACTACGGCGGAGGGACGAAGCTGCACCATCACCCACTTTGTGGCAATTCAGGTCATAACGCATGGAATCAAGCGTGAGCTGTGGGCTTGCATCAGACCCGAGGACACGGATCAGACTTTGCTTCTGCTGTTGGGCCTTCCATGGCTGTACGATGTGCGGGCTGTGATTGATGTGTTCGGAGCTCGCGTCATGATTGGGGATACCTTCGTGGATGGGCCACTCATGGCTGCAGCGACAACTCACAACCTGATTCTTGGACCTGCGGGATCGGATCCGAATGCATTCATCCCGGACCGAAGCCGTCTGTTGACGCTTCTGGATGATGACTCGGATGATTCAGAGGAGGAGCAAAGCAGTGATGATGACTCGGATGTGTCGGAAAACGCCTGATTCGGCCCCGACCTCGGCAAGTCATTAAACCGCCGTCTGTTGAGCACAAAATGCCTTCTCGACAGGAACGCCAGGATTTTGGACCTGGATATTCACATCTGCTGGACGCAAATGCTGCATGGCTGTCCTTCCATGCTCCTCGTATCGACCGTCCACCGCAGGTGTTGCATGAGTATGAGCTATTTTCAGCGCTGAGCTGTCAACACCAAGATGATTTACGGCCATGGACTTCACTTCTGTCGGAAGGAATCCCATCATCATTCGCTGCCCAGATATCCGCACCAAAGCCAGTTGGGATGACGAAGTTTCCCGTCGACCGCCGTGTGGAACTATTGACCATGGATGTGTCTACTCCGATTGAGGTGATTACCGAATGGTGGGACGAGGAACCTCTGATTTTGGGTCCGAATTTTCCGGACAGTGCTGTTCTTGAAATCAAACGAACAATGTATACGTATCGCGAGCTCTTTTGTACGACGCTGAGCGAATTGCCTCCAACAGACCTTTATACCCACATTCCCCGTCTGAAGGAGGGTGCAACGCCTTGGAACTCCAGCAAACGGCGCCGATGGAATGCTACCCAAAAATACTGGCTGCATCGGCTTATTGGAGAGGGCATCGCTGGAGGACTGTACGAGTCGACATTGGCAGCCAATGGTGAGCTCTCAGAATGGTCGGCTGAGCCGGTATTAGTGCCAAAGACTGAGAACCCTTAGGGGGAGCATCGCTTGACGATAAACTACCACTTCGTGGATGAGGAGTTGCCGGCCACGTTTAATCCGCTCCTTCGCGAAATTCATGAGAACTTGGCAGACCCGCGCATCCAAACATATAGCTATTTCGATCTCAAATATGCGTATTGGTCCTTATTAATCTATCCTGATTACTGCTATATTTATGCCTTTAACGTGCTGGAGAGACTGCAATTGCAGCCTACTTGGGTTATGTAAGGGGGATGATTGTTATGTTATGTAATGGCTGAATTCGGCTGGATCTTTTTGGGCCTGATTCCTGAACCTAACCTAGAACCATCACTGCTGACGCTGTTGTAGCTGGGCTAAATGGCACCGTTGGAGATTTATTTCGACGACATCTTTATGAAATCTGAATCATGGGAAGTCGAATGGGCCTTTGTTAGAGATCATCTTCTGCCCCGACTTCTGTGGGCTAAGGTTTGCCTGTCCCGTAAGAAGATTGCCCTTGGCATGAACTTAATTGTCGCTGTGGGTTAGGTCTACAAAGTTGGAGGAATTGTGGAAATTAAGGCTGATCGAGTGGCGAAGATTCAGGAATGGCTGGTGCTAACTTCTCAGACTGAGGTGAGGGCATTCCTCGCGTTGACTGGGCTGTGTTGTGTATGGATGAAGAACTTGTCTGAAGTTGCCCGCCCTCTCTACTGATTGACTGGGTTTGTTCTATGGTAATGGGGGCCATTGGAGTTGGCGTCGTTTGATCTCGTCAAATCTCTCTTGGTAGAGGCGGTCACTCTATATGGACCTGTTTGTGGGGAGCTGTTATCAGTGTATACTGATGCTTCGGCATACGCAGGCGGTTGTGTGGTGATGTAGAATCAGATGGGTGAATTGGTTCTAATCCTTTACGACTTGTTCTTGTTCACTAAGCCGCAGAGAAATTATGGCACCTACAAGTGAGAACTCTTGTTGATTGTGGAGTTCTGTTGGGGATATTCCCATTTCTTCAAGGCTGAGGATGTATTGGTGATCCATACCGATCACAAGCCTCTGACCTGGTTTCTGTCGTCCAGCCATCACGACGGCATCTGCGCTCGATGGGTGACCGAGCTTCGGCTCTTGAACATCCGCATCGAATATATTCCTGCACGCCGAAATGCTGCAGCAGATGCCTTGTCCAGAACGATCTTTCCGTCTGACGACTGTGAGGATTCAGAGCTGCTTTTGCCTCATGGGGAGATGGATCTGGAGGGACGATGGCAATGGAAAGACGGAAAGGGAGGATATGCCGAACTCCTTCAGTCAATCGAGGCAACCGTCACCAGTGAGAAAGCACGCCTGACCGAGGTGGCGGACAAGGCCATTCAGCACCTGTTGGACGGGACCGAACCGCGTATTGAGAAGGCCACTGAGGACAGAGCGGAGCGCTCAGCTTCAGCAGCTCATTGTGAGCTCAGCCCGCTGCCTCATGTCAATATTCCGTGGAACGATACAGAGCGGTTCTGGAAGATTCTAGAAGAAATTGTTCCAATGGCTCTATCGTTGCAAATCCTCAAGGCACAATCAGCCCTATCCAAAATGCCCCAGATGAAAAAGTGGTTACAGGACGAGTGGTACTCTGATATGTGTGCGTACCTCGTTGAGGGCGTCACTGACCGGTTGGATCGCAACGCTGTGGCTTCGGTGCGGACGCGCAGTCGACCATACTTCATTGAGGAGGGGATTCTTTGGCACCAAGGCCCGAATGGAGCGAGACAGCGCTGTTTGATCAGATCCGAAGTGTCGCAGGCGTTGAGAGATGTTCATGATGATCGAGGACATTTTGGCCCCAATCTGACGCGGCGGAGGCTGGTCGCCGGAGCCTTCTGGCCTGAGATGGCTCGAGACGTGGTGGACTTTATTGCTGGGTGTTGGCCCTGTGCGTCTTAAGGTCCTCGGAAGCCGGCTATGACGGAGTTGCCATTGTCGAAGATCACCGCGCCTGTGCAGGTAGTTGGCTTGGATCACTTGGGACCGTTACCAAGGACGAAAACTGGCTACACCCTGATTCTTGTGTGGGTGGATTACCTATCCCGATTCCTTTGGGCTATCCCTGTCAAGTCTGCATCAGCTCTGGATGCTGCGAGCTGTTTGGAAGACTGGATGGATGAGTCGGGGTTGGTCCCAACTCTTCTGTACCCGGATGCAGGAGGGGCGTTTACGTCCGCGGAATTTGCCCTGAAAATGGACAAACGGGGAGTTCAGGTACAGCCGGCACCTGCGAAAGCACACAAATCTGTCGGGATGGTTGAGACGCATATTCGAATCCTCTTGGATGTCATCACAAAATCGATACTGAGCCGAAAGTACGAGGCTGATGAATGGGACGTGAACCTTCCCCGGGAGCTGCTGAAGGTCAACACGCGGTTTATTCAGTCCTTATTGTTCACGCCATATGAGATTTTGTATGGGTTCATGCCACAGCCCCCAGTCTTCGCTGCCGGATCGTTTAAGGTTGGAGCTGAGTGGACGCCGCCACCTGAGAGTGAGCTGGATGAGGCGGCAATTTGGTATGTGGCAAGAATGGAGGGAGTCAGGCGTGAAGTTGCGGATCGGATGTCGGTGACCGCGGCGGCACAAGCTGCTCGTCATGATCAGCGGGCGTACCAACCCTTCAGAGCCGGAGATCTTGTTATGGTGGTTCAGGAGGGCAAGCAACCAAAGTTGGAACCTCGTTGGCGCGGACCGTTCGCGGTGAAAGCACGAGTCGGACGGGCATCGTATGTGTTGGAACAGTTGGATGGTACTCCTATAGCTCACGCAAGGCATTAGGACCATCTCAAGCTCTTCCGGCCTCGTACCGGGTATCTGCAAATTGGGTCGGATTTGACACTGCCGTTCTCGACGTTGCTGGGTCGGAGACGAAAGCGAGGGAACCGAGTGGAAAACTGATGCAGCATTGTTGTTCTCCTTTGTTGTTTTGGCAGGAACACTGGGAGTGCTTTCCGAATGAGGAACTGGGTGGTGTATTAATTCTTTTTAGGAGGCTGCCCACAGCTCCGATTTTTCAGGCAGGAAGAGAAAAAATCCACACATTGCAATTATCACATCACCAAAGTCTGCCACACCCACACTTCTACGACCAACTCAGCACCTGGGTCGTTAGGATGCGCCGCCATCTCTGCGTACTTCTTCGATCACCTGTGATCGATCGGGTCTGACGTTCTGGATCGATTCCGTTTCACCTTCAAAATTGCTTACCACCAGTCAATCTGATTGACTGTGGACGACAACATCTTGCTTACTTCTGAATTCTCACTGCAGACCGCTGACCTGTGCTCGACCACCTTATTCACGACCTAATCTATACCTTACCGAGTTATGTTCAGACTCACCGGAAGTTTTCGACCTACCTTCAATCTGCTGTTCGGGCAAGCATACTCAGCTCCATCATTCCTCGCGCTGGATCCACGGGTCATCAACCTTGAGACAGGTCTGATTCATCAGCCCGATTTCTGCGGCAGGTACCACTATGGCGTTCGACAACATTGGTGGCGCTGATGTTGGGGAGCTACTGGGATTGAATGAGAACCAAGATGACGCTGTTCCCTTGGGCCAGATCCACGGCAATACGTCTGCAAGAGTTGCCCCATTCATTGGACCACTTCCGGCCGGCCATCCTGGGTACCAGCGAATGGGCTCACTGGCGTGGAGAACTGGGAACCAAATTGTGATGGAGGAGCCCGCCAACCGAATCGGTGCCGATCCGCCGCAGCAGATCGTATTGCTGAACCAAGATTACCAATGGGTGACAGTCCGCGTACTGTCTCGAGCAGTCAACTTCTATAACTTCCCGGATCGGAAGTCGTCAAGGAAAATTCAGAAGCAAATGGAAAGCACCGAGAACTCCTTCTACGTTGGGATTGAAGGCCGATCAATGACCCCTGTGTTTGCTGCTGGACAGTCCAAGGCTTCGAAGCGAGAGATCACCGCCGTTACCACCAAGTACAATCAGGTGAATTTCGCTAATGGATCCACAAAGGCTGTGGCTGGATTCAATATCCCAGCTGTGGACATGCTCAGTGGAGAACAGCAAATGCTCTTCATCAAGCGCCTGGCACTGGGCCCAAACCTGTGGCCGGAGGATGCTCCCCAGATTCAGCTCCCACCTGACGACACCATTCGAGCTTACCTTCGAAAATGCGATCAGCAATGGTCACGAGGAATTCCTCTGCGCCCTTTGACGATGGAGCCGACTGCGCAGCCCTCTTACGACAACTTGCCGACGACAGATCAGAATCTTTGGGATGGAGCGTATCTCTGGGTGGTCAACCTGAACAACAAGCCTATTCCTCGAGCCATGGTTGACAGAGTGGCTGCTTTTTTGGCTCGATACCCATATGATGTCCAATCATTGGAGCTGAGTGTGCTGCTCTGTTTTACGTTCTGGTACTACAGAAATGCACCACCTAAGACAATTTTGGAGAGTGCAGCTTGGGAGACAGAGGGTCGACTCCGTCCAAACGGGGGCCTGCCGCGAGTGGGCCTCGGCGAATTTCTGCTGCTGATGCCGCACTTTATCCGACTTCACGACAGCTTCGCCCTGGGCGCATATGCTCATCCGTTCCGATTTGTTGATGCCGCCCGACAAACCGATCAAGCTGTATTCCCGGAAACACATGTGATCCATCCAGGTGGAATTCACGACGGCGAGATCACGGACCTGATTACGGCAATGGGTGTCGAGCTGATCGATTTTGTGCGTGTTAGCCCGTCATCATGGGCTGGATCTTCCCTGCCGGATATTCAGGGCCGCTCAGTCTTTCCCGACCGCGACGAATCCATTTGGAGAGACCTGGCTTTGCCTGATGTTATGTCGGTGGGACACCCGGGCTACCAGGGGAATACGAGAAAAGATCCGAGCCAAGGATACAGACTTGTCGTGATGCCGGAGACGTTGGTGCCGGCTCATTGCCAGCGATCCGTGGTCCGACGCGGTGTCAGACAATTGGGGCCTGGTTCTCTGCAACCCTACACCTTGAATGAGGCAAAAAGATACGGCGCCGACGAGGAGGTGCCATTGCTCTTTTGTGCGCCAGACATTCAGATCCGGCGACCATATCAGGCTCTGCCTATCTCAGACAACCACGGCATTCCGCCCCCGTTTCCGTCATCCGACCCGATGCAAATCTTCGAGGCATTCCGACTGACCCGAGTTCCGTTTGAGCATTTGCTGCATCCTACTGACATCGAGAACCTCAGAACCCTTCAACGGGCAAGATGTGTTCAGATCCAAGTTGCAGGAGCGTCGATCGGGGATCTCTGTGTCATCCACCCGTTTGTTTTGTCTTAGAACAATACACCACTCAATAGTCAGGCCCAACAGGCAACAGTGCGCAATCTATTGGCCCGAGGCCCGCCATTGGTGTTACATCAATACAACTTGGCATTGCGAGACCGAGTGGGAAGAGCACAACGCGAGCGGGTACCTCTGGAGTCGATCCATGTTGGCTCTGACGCCCTGCCAGTGTGGGATGGTCTCCCAGCTGCGTTGGCAACCCGTCGGGATTCTGCCATGGTTCTGAATGAACCGGAAGGATTTCGCCAGAGGCGAAAATCAGTTGTGCTGATCCAGCGCCAACAGGAGCAGGAATTACAGGACATCAGAGCTGGTCGAGAGCTGTTGCAACAATGGGCACCTGGCGTTCCTATGCCGCCTATGCCGGAGCAACCGCCGGTGAGGCGTGCGATGAATGCCCCGAGCCTGCCGCCCGGTGTACCGGATGACCAGAACCGACCTGATCAATCACGACGATGGACCAGATTCGACCCCTTCATTTCCGTCAGGATGCAGCCGTTGCTCCAGCTCCGAACCCCTTGGCATTGGCGCCGAATGGACAGGTTCAGCTTGATCAATCACGGGGACAGGTTCAGCTTGATCAATCACAGCAGCATGATCGGAGTCAACTCCTTCAACACCACCAGGATGCAGCTGTTACTCCAGCCCCGAACCCTTTGGCACCGGTGCCGAATATATACACCCCACCGTCAGTATCCCCAGTGCGTCGAGAACGCCAGGTCGAAAGGGAGCAACCCTTTTGGGTCCGACCAGAGAATCAGCAGGTGGTACCTTTTGGACAACCGTCAAACCGGGCACAATCAGCGAATCAAGGAGTGGTGTGTCATGACCGAGTCATGGAGAGAGTTCTGCAGGTTCAGCAGCGATTTCGAGAACGCATTAACCCAGATGAAATCATCCTGGATCTGGAGGACTTGGATTTGGACGACAATCATAACTCTCGGATCAAGCGTGAAAGCACCCAGCCGCCTGGCCGCAATCGACAGGTTAAGCGTGAGGGTACTGAGCCGCCTGTCCGCGACCGACAGGTTGGGGCTGTCTTCATTGATCTGACTGATTGGCCTGAAGTGGTGGTGACGGAGCGCCGCCGACAACTTGGAGCTGTTACAATGTCTCCAGATATCCAGATCCAGAACGTGCGCCGTTCATACATACCTGCTTCCCGAAATGAACAAATTACTTACTCAGCTGCTACTCCGGATGAGCAGATTATCGCACGGCAAATTGACGCCGACATGGCCCGGAGGCCGCAAACCCCCCAGCTCAACTTGATCAGCCCCGACTGCTTACTTCTAGCTCCCGCAAGAGACAGCGTTCCGCCCGACTTGGGTCTGAAGGATCTCCGTCGCCATCAGTCGCCCAGCCCCGCAAACGGAACCGAGTAGACGGAATGGGATCACTGCTGAATCTTCGAAACTGGTGGAGACGTCCGGGAAATGATGGATCTGGTGGAACCGGAGCTGCTTGATCAGATCCGTATGGATTACTTGGGAGTGAGGCGATGAGCCTAAGGCGATGAGCCTGTTATTGTTTTTTTTTTCCTTTCCTTTCCTTTTTTTTTCTGACTTGCATCTGGACTGCGATGAGCAGTGAGCTCCTGGACTGTGATGAGCAGTGGGGCATTCTTGATACTGCGATGAGCAGTTTGGACCGGTACTGCATTCTGCAGTTTAAGCTGATGTTCCTGCGATGAGCATTTGGGGCGGTTTCTTTTCTTCTGAGTTGCGAATAGCTTCATTGACGAGGGCGTCAATTGTGTGGGGGGGACGCGTGGTGCTGAGTCACCCGGTACGTACCCGCCCGATAGCTCCTACTTCTGGGCTCCGACTGCGTAGCTAGCCTGTTGAGACTTCTTCCTAATACACACACACCTCTCGACTATCTTGACTTCCACCCCAAGGCGTGAGTGCCTACTATCCTACCATAGTCACTGAAGCATCGGCACTTGTGACCAGCCACGCACCCGCGCCATCGCCCAACTGGTCACGAGCCACATGCAGTCAAACACTGCACATGGCATGCTCACCATCGCAAGGTCGCCTTCGAACCTTCATGGCCCACCGTAGGAGTGAAAATTGCATCTGCAATCCAACAGAACAAGACTTGTTTGCGCCGGACACAATCATGCGGCGGGCTGTGGATGGTGAGTGGTCGGCGGCTCTTCTCGCAATTTCGGTGTGCATTGTGACGTGCATCGGTGTGTCCGGTATGTTCGGTGTGCAAACGAGCAAGATGCATGTGCTCTGAATAGATGCGATCAAGAATGAATGAGACAATCCCCGCAGCCTGGGTACTCGACAGCAGCGCCCACCCTAGGGCAATCAACCAAGTTTGAACATGATGATTGACTTGTTTGATTGGTTGAACTTGGCAATTTTACTTGCCTTCGCGTTGGATACATTCCCAGGATGCGTACCATCCTGGACAGATGGTACGGGCTGGTGCCAGACAGCGGCATTCGCAGCGTTCCTCGCAGGGAAGCTCCTGCTTAAGGAAAATTCGCACTGCACAGCAGGTGGTCACAGTCACAATAATTGCGCGGTACCATATGATCTGGATGGTATGGGCTGGGATGCCGGGCGGCGAACACACGTTTTCAGGGCTACATATCAACAGCGCTCTGCAGCTGCATGAGTCTGACCAGACTTCCAAGGTCCATAATTCCACAAATCAGTGCCCCACACCCAGAATCCATCATGTATTGCGTTCCTCCGCTCGAACCCAAGCGCACGCCCAGGTATAGCGGTTAGGCGCCTGGTGGCTTGTAGTCGCCATCATCGTCATCGGCATTGCGGCGTTTGCGCTTCTTGCTTGGGCCGACGGTGACGCTGCCCAACCGGAACTGGGCCAGCTGGACGCGGAATGTGAAGCGAAGTCGAGCCAACCAAGCGCGCTCAGTCAGGCCGGTCCGGGCAGACATTTTCGCCCAGTAGGCAGCGACAACGTCCAGGTCGACTCGCTTTGAGAGCTTCCACTTCTCGACGGCACCAGTCCGCACCTTGTACATGACGATGAGGCCATTCTTGGGGTGCACGCCGGCGCGCGCGTTCGTGATCACGGCGGCAGGGACTCTGGGACTGGTGGCGACGACGGTGTGGCTGTCCTTGGTCGGGTTCTAGACGGCTGCGGCGGCGCTGGTCGTGCTCTTCGTGGTTGCTGCCCGGGTCTCGGTCGGGTGCGATTTGTTGCCGTCGATGAACTTGAGGGTAGTCTGGTGGAGTTTGTTGCCCTTGTACGCTGTGAGATGGAAAAGAATGCGTCAATCTCCGATCAAACAGGCATTGGGGACTCTGTGGACGGGCTGGTACTCACCGGCAGGCTCAGTGGCAGGAGCCATCGTGGCGATGCTGATGCGACAACGGGGGAAATCTTGACCCTTTGGTAGGTAGGCTCTTGGTAGATAGAGCGACCTGAAGACTCGTCACGTCTCAGAAAGAAGCGCCGACACGGTTGGTTGGTTGGTCGCAACCTGTAGAGACGTGGAAGTGGGAAGTGTGAAGGAAGGAAGGAAGGAGTTCGAGAATCGAAGTTGACGCGAAGACAAACGGAAAGGACGCAGTTGGCCCGGGTACATCTCCCGGGGACGTACCTCGCCGCAGGCACCTGCCCTGGCCCATCGGTGTCGAGGGGTGTCGAGGGCCAACTGCCAACTTGAGGTGGGGCCAAGTGCCGAGTTCTTCAGGGACCACCTGCCAGTTTCTTCAGGGACCTACTGCCGATTTCTGGACTGGAATCGGCTATGTCCCTGAGGAGGTGAGGTGTCTACGGTACGTACCTTTGCTGGATAAGGTACCCAGATGAACCTTATCGGCTCGCTTATCTCGCACAGACAACTGCCACCATCTTTCCCTTGGCCAAAGGCATTGATGTGGGTAAGTGTACATCTCAGGGTGTACATTGGCCCACTTCTGTTTCTCAATCGGCTTTTTCCCATTCAAATTAACTTGATCCCAAAAACACCAACGTCGCCACCTCCGTTTGTGAGATCGCCAACTCGACGGTAACCATGCGGCCAACCCTGCTTCTCGCACAGTTCACGCCTCGTCGGCCGAGTGGCAGCTCCGATCCAATACTGTCGTCAACTTACCTTCCTACGCGACATTTCAGCGAGTCCAGATAGACGCGGGATCGAAATCGAGAAAGAGCTCGAGAAGAACGGGCGCTGACTGTGAAACAGCAGTAATTAATTGCGTTCGCAGAGCACACGTAATTCTCAAAGAACCGCATGTGGCCATGTTGACCAAGAGAGCGTCATGGCCTGAGGAATTGCGACCGTCCTACGAGGTCTGATGTCGCCCGTAATCTTGCTACTTCGCCAAGATCTCGAAAACGAGTCGTGACTTTTGCCGGAGCTGCTCGCCACCGGGCACGCAGGTCACAAAGCAATGGCATTGCGAACAAACGCATCGTCAATGTAACAGTGGGCTTGTCCAAGTAAGTCTTTGCCTTGGACTCGGCAACGTTGGCGTCCTCACTCTCAGATGAGGAAGAAAAAGTCGCTAGGTTGAGGAACTCCGGTAATCGTGTGAGACGGGGTGAAGGGCATGTGGTTTGCCTGCTTGGCATGAAGCAGTTGTTTGTCTTCGTCTGTATTGCTGATATGATGGCGGCAGATGAACTCGCAAGGCGCTTGGAATGCTGCCTGTACGTTGGCGCGGAGTCTTCAAGGTAGCCAGCGGCTGAGTTGTGTAACAGTTGAGGTATTCTCAGGACTACGGTAGGTCCCACACCTGATGGCGAAGCTTGCGCGGGAGAGACTCCATCGTCATGGAATGAATACACAGGCCAAGCGTGGAGAGACATTGGTAACTGCAACGTTCTATCGGATATGCTGCAAAAAGCATGAAAAGAAGAAAGAGGTAAAACCAAAAACCAAAAAATAACTAAAATAACTTCCCCGTGAATGATGCCGCCAGTTCCACCACCCAACGCTCGCTGCGTTATTGCTTCATGTCTCCAAACTCTACTTTTGTCCGTCTCCCTCATCCCATCCGCAAACCTCACCCACCTTGGCTCTCCGGTTGTGCACCCATCCCTGCTGAAGGTCCTTCTTGATCTCAGACTTGTAGAGCTGCTCTCCAGGCATAAAGTAATGTATGTACGTGCTACGGAATCCGGGGTCCATCAAAAGCTGAGCCACCTGGTTATAAAGTCTTCTCAGCGCTTCCATGTCCGCCGAGAGACGTTCAAGCTTGACCTTCGAACGCACATCCTTGTAGCTGATGAATTGGGTGACTCCAGACTCGGTGCTCTCTCTCGCACCCCGCTCCCCGATGATTTCGACCGTGATGTACGTCTTGTCTACGTCCTCCACAAGTCGCAGCCAGGCGTCCTTGATCAGCTTTTCCGCAGCGGCAGCCTTGGCGGCCCCGGCGGCGCCCCGTTGTGTGCTGGACCCGGGCGGACTGAAGGGGTGGCTGTAGGGATCGAGGCCGAGGAGCTCAAAGAAGGTCGGTGGTTGTTCGTGTGAGGGCACGTGAGATACGACGGCTGCCTCGATGGCGCAGATGTCGGCGATCTCCTTGGACACTGTTCATCATGCATTTGGTTAGCTGCTGACCGTAGATGTCTGAGTGGATGGTGATCTGTCTTACTCTCCCCCTTCTCGTTCTTCGCAGGCACTGGCACTGGCTTGGGTGACGGGGTCCGAGGCCAGAAGGTAAACGCCAATAGGGCAATGACCACGGCGCCAACAGGGGTCCACGATTTCCCGATCATCCTTTCCGGAAACGACCCTCCATCGCCAGATGCACAAGCTCCTCCTGAAGCTGTTGGGTTCTGTGCTGACAGTCTTGCTTTGTACCGAGTTCGTACGTCTGGGCCTGCGAGGCTGTCGTTTAACGAAGGGTGGAAAGGTCTCGACATAATGAACTTGTGGTTCGAATAATCAGAACTTCAGAAGAAACACTCCCGATGTAGTACGAGCAGGCAATTCTCTTATAAACATATGGCCTGCAGCGTCAAGTGGTTTTTGAAACCAACAAGACAATAAGCAAGTCAGATATCCCCAGAGGTTTCGAGAACATGACAGAACGCACATCCAAAGGTTGGAAATAAAGAGAGATTTCTGGACGAAGTGAGGATGGCCCTGAAACGAAATGTCAGTCACAAGTATAAATGCGATGACAAAGATGTGTGAAAGCATCACCGGTTCACTCCCAGCCACCCAAGAGTACTGCAGCTTTGAACGCGCATCATTCTTTGACTATCCGGCGTGAACTGCATCTAAAACAAAAAAAAGGAATGTTTCTATTGGGGAGGAAGCTCTAGGGATTATAGAATTTGAGAAATTTGAGAGATATGACCAATTTGACTGGAAATGCGAAAAGTAGAACACGCCAAACACAAACCCAAGGAAATAAGCATGTCGCATCGCAGCCGCTATCGTTCACTACTCACTTATCCGCACATTCCCAGGCGGGCATGACCCTGAACCAAGACTCCGTCTCTTCCTGAACTTGACGTAGCACAAGCAACATACCTTCTCGCTTTCCATATGCGTCTCGCGCCTTGCCCCGGAGCGTCGGTACTGTCATCTCAATGAGTTCTCCGAGGTGATGTATCTCCTGAGCTCTTCGTCAGTTGGGTCTGAAACCTCAAAGTTTTCTGTCCGGAGACATTGCGACGATCAAAGACTAACAGAAACAAGACAAAACAGAAACTAAGTGAGACAAGGATGGATCGACCGAGTAGAAACGCCAGACTCACCCTGTCAAGGCTCACAAGAAAGGCCGAGTGCGCCGCAGAGACGTCCAGCATCACCTGGCGCACCATGCAAACACCAGCCTCACTCGACTCAGCGGCGGCTCTTCTCTTCTCCACATCTTCATCATCACCATCGTGATTGCCATCCGCATCGCCACGGACTGCAAGCGACTTCTTCTCGACAGCAATGTCAGTCGCAAAGCTGCGAAGATCCCCCACAACAGCGTCGAAGTCTCCAGCGCCGAGTCCGCTGGCATGAAGATCATCCCAGTGCGCCTTGCGCTGCGCCCGTGCATCCATCGCGAGGCTCTCAAGCTCGTCCAGGAGGTTCAAGGTCACAGCCTGGTCCCTGCGGCCGGTCCAAAGAACGACCAGCCAGTCCGGAGTCCAAGCATACCAGCCGCTCACGGGTTCCTCCATCCTCGCAATCTCGATCTTGATGCGCCTGTTGAGACGGTGGAGCGCTCTGTAGGTTGTGGTCCGCTGCTTCTCGTAGGCCTCGTTGGTTCTCCTGAGGTTCCGGTCGATTCGGTGCGTGTCGGTGAAGACGTTCTTCCAGACACCGTCGCCCTTGGCCACGTCGGCGAGCTCCATGTCGCCCAAGACAACGATCTCTCGGGCGATGGCGGCCACGGAGGTCGAGACATGTGAGCTCTTGATGGCGGGGAATGTCCGACAAAAAGGCGGGAACGCGGCGTCTTCTAGAACCGCGGTCGAAGACGGAAAACCCGCGCAGAGGTCGGCGACGCGGGGGATGTTCCGGGCGATGAGGCGGTACTCCTCATTCAGGCACAGCTTGCGGTTGGCTGGAGACAGCAGGCAGAGGAGGACTGCAGAAATAGTCATCCGCCAATGGCGAAGAAGGAAGCCAGCAAAGTCGCCAAGTCTACCGAGCAAGCCGGGACGGCCGGTTGCATCGTCGGCATTGGTGGTGTTGTGTCTCTTACCATCGGCTTGGTAGTTGTGCTGATCTTCTTGGTGGATGTTCATATCTCCGTTCACGTAGTTGTTCGTCACAGCGACCGGCGTGGCAGCCGGGAGGGCACCGTGGGACGTCGGCGGAGAGTGCGCTACGTGTGAGTAAGTTGGGACAGGCACTTCTGGTTGAGGCCTGCTGATCACAGCGGTATCTAAATCAGGACGTTCCTGGGACTGTGAATGCAGAAGTGGCTCCTTGGACTGAGGTCTCAGGGGACAAGCCGGGGACCGAGGTTGCTGGGGAGTCTCAGCTGCATGATCTTGATGTGTGTCGCCCTCTGTACGTCTCTGCAGAGCTTTCATGTATCTCGCCATGAGATCTGGATCGGCCTGACGTGCCATGGTTGCGGGGAACCTATGCCAGGGGCTTGAGAAGACTGGGAGACAAATTTGGAAAGGTTGATTGATAGACCAAGGCAGCGCGAATGTTCTCAAGTGCCCCCCCAGAAGTTGCAAAGCACAATATGTTCTTGGTTCATATAGATGAGCGGTGACCCATGACGCGAGCAAGCCAGAAGAGCTGCACATCCTCTGTCTGATTGTCGTCTGAGCTTCACCATCATTCTATCCCAAATGATGTTCTTCAGATTAGCAACTCCCATCTGCTCTACAAATTCTCAAAGACTGATATCAGGGTCATGGCTCGTGGCTTGCGACGCGATGGGACTTTGGGTTTCAGGGGTTTCCTCGCTAAGGTGACTGGCCCCGTCCTATATGACATGCAGTTGGGGCTGACAGTTTGTAACTGATCTGAAATTGGTTCGTCAGGCGAGGGAAGTGAGGCGGGCGAGCAGTGGTTTCAGGCTTTTTCAGAGCTGTCATTGAATCCAAGACAGCTTATGCACAGACAAAGGCGTCCCCATGCATCATGTCTCGCCGATTCTGATGCATCACATCTTTCTGGTGACCGTAGAAAATGACAAGGCACAAAGAATGAGACGGAAGATGGAAAGGCAGCACCCGAAGGCGATGGAAGGCTCAAACGAATATTCCGCAGAAACCCCGCTCATAAGTCGTCTGTCACTCCCTTTTCTTTCTAGCGCCTAAGTCTCTCTCTCAATACATCTGACGAACCGTCACACCGATCGCAAGCGCAGAGACAGCATCGCAGCCGAAAATCATGGAGGGAAGCTCTCCGTCTCGCCAGACGGTCATCATCGACCGCTCGACCGACGCGAACGTCCAACGCTGTTACCAACTGCAGCGTTTCGCCGCCATCCTACAGCAAACCATCAAGGACAAGGGCGAGGACGCGCCGCAGCACTACGTCAAGACGGCCAACAGCGAATCTTTCAAATTGAACCTCGCCTTCGCCAAGAAGAACCACCTGATCAAGGACGTCAACGACGACAAAGTGCGCGTACCGCAGGAGTGGTTTGAGGAGGGCGACAGGAAGCTGGCCGCGCATCTCGGCCTACTCACCAAGTGGCGCAATTCCCTCGACAAGACAGTTGGAAATGGCGGAGCAGCCGCGGCCCCGGACGTCGAAGAGGTGGCTGATGCGGCGGTCGAGGATGCCTCTGTCCTTCCCGATGTTCCCAGCTCTTCGCATGCAGCTTCTGCGGAACAACAGTCAGGAGCACCAGCCATACTCCCAAGCCAAGAGGTGCTTCTTACAACAGCCGACTCTGTCTCTGTTCTTCCCAATGATCCTGGCCGCTTCTCTTCAGTATTAGCGGGACGACGCTCGGAAGCTCCAGCCGCAGCTTCAAACCGTGATGCGACGGCCTCCATCGTCTCGGGTATTCGGAGTGTTTTCGGGGGTTATCACGTCGAGGGTGGCTTTCCTCCGGCGTCGTCCTCATCTCCAAGCTTGTGGCAGACTGGTGCGGTTGCCGGCAAGACCTCCGGTCTTTCCACCGTTCCTGGCTATGCCTACTCCAATTTCGCGGGACAACACTCGGAAACGCCAGCCGCGACCGCAGACCGAGCAAAGTTCACTGTCGCGGGGGCTAACAATGCCTTTACCGGAGGTACTGTTCCCGGCGGGTTCCCCGCAGAGGATGAGGTGTCGGCGCAACAGCCGGAGGAACTGACCCCGGAGGAGTTGGCTCAGGAGATGGCCGACAACAAGGAGATGAGACGGTGGTATCGACAGTGGTACGCGCGCCACAAACAGAACAAGGCTGCAGCACGACAGCAGAACCGCGACAGCGCCATGGCTCAGTTCAACAACAGCGACGAGACACCGGTTACCCTGGCAGCATCCGCCCTAGTTGACGACAGCCTCAACAGGCCAGCGACCCAGAAGCATGCCAGGCGCACAAACACCCCAGCGTCATCCGCCATCCCCGCCCAAGTGAACGACCGCCCGAAGGGGCCAGAGCCTCGGAAAGGGCCCATGTGGAAGAGCAAGCCGGCGCCGGGACCCACGCTTCAGGTGCGGTCGAAGGAAAAGCCGGCTTGGAAGGTGTGATGGGGATGTGAACGCAAGAACAGGGCCCATGCGGAAGCTTGCACAGCGGAGAATGGCGAATTGGGCGGAAATGCGGCGGCGCTGGAGTCATATGGCTTGGCGGATGTAAGGCCAAGAAGGCGAGCAAGTTACCTTAGATAGACAAGGATGGATTGCAGTGGATCGTCGCGGTTGAAGTGATGGTGGAGAGATGGTACGGTACCCGTAGCTGTGTGGCTGAAATTGAACAACGGTGCGCCTCATGTGTGGCTGGTTTCTCTATGTGGCTTAAAGTGTGGTGGATCCGTCCTTGTGGCGTCCCCCATACGGCTTGCTTCCTCTGGCTCTTTTCTTTGGCTTCCCATCTGTGGCTTGAATCGCGAGTGGGTCCGCTGCTGCAATCACAATGCGATCAACAATGACTTCGGATGGTGATTGTCTTCTGCTTCTCGCCGCGACAATGAAGAACCAACCCTCCCTCGCTCTCGCGTTACACCCCAGCCTCCCACTCGACATGGCACTTACACCTCTCGTACTCATGGCATCCTCGGCCAACCTCGTCGTCTTCTCTGACCCGGAGGCACTCGACCAGACACCGAACATCTGCTGCTCCTGAAAATGACCACGAACAGCGCCCCAAGCAAACGCGGCAATAGCAACAGCAACAATGACTCTTTCGCCGCCCTTCAACTGTCCATCCAGCGACCAGGCCACGAGCCTCAGACCCTCCGACTCTGCTTCCACTCCGGCTGGCCTTCCCTCTCCGAGACGATCAGCCTACATTTCGACGGCCGAGACGATACCGATCGCAATACCTCGCGAGAACCGAACACGATTGCGAACATTGGACTCGGAGACGCCATCGGGTGCCAAGGCTCCATCCGCTGCATGCTTCTGTCTCCAGATTCCGAATCTGTCCACAATGGGGGATGCTGCCTGCAAGACTCGCCACCAGCATCCTCGCTAAAAGAGGCGGAGACGCAACATCCCGAGTTGAAGAGACGTCGTCCGGGCACCAGCCGCTCGAAAATACACCAAGCCGATGACTCCCTCAACGATGATGACGATGGCGATGATGGCGACACAACTGCTTTGCCAGTTAAGAGGCGGCGCTGTTCTTCAGGGTCCTTCGGGAGAAGCCTAGCCCCCATATCGGCATCGCCAGCTGCTCCAGAGTACAACTGCCTCGTTCACCTCGGTCTCGTCAAGCTTTACCCAACCGAACACGACGTCATTCTCAACCGCCTTCAACCATCCGTCATCCACCGAAGCCGAGCCCAAACCCTGCAGCAGCGCCTTCTCTGGCCCTTGACCTCTTACCTGCGCTGGTTCGGGAACTTGACCCGACTGCGCTCGATACCCCTGCGTGTCGCAGCATGCGCTGCCTTGGTAGTCGGTCTGGCTGCCCTACTTCGTGCTCTCCCACACCTGCCACTCGCTCGAGAGCGCCCATCTCAAGGCGGCCACACACACGCCTCTCCCTCTCCTCCTGTTCGCCACCTCGATCTACTCGCCCTCTACTCCGCAAACCTTGTCCGCTACGCTTCTGTGCCGAGGATCCTGTCTCTCGGCTTCGCCGCCGGGTCGTTGCACGAGCTAGCAGGCCGATATGCCCCGGAACCCCCCGCCTTCGCGTGCAACTCGGCCGGCCACTTTGTGCCAGAGGAGTACTTCCTGTCCGACCTGCGACTTGTTCTCCCTGACGTTATCTGGGACCTGAGACGCAACTCAGGTAGCACCGCCGACCCTCGCTCCAGCTCCGCCGATGACAATGTGGAAGATGGCGACAAGACCGCCCCATCCCTCGCCGCTCTTCAGGAACAGGTCTCCAGGGTCCTCTCCCGTCTCACGATTCTCAACGGCAAGATCCGAGCCTTTCCCAAGAACTGGTCTTCGGACGTGTTCCTCGCTTCGAGCTCGCGCCTGCTGGAGCTCGTCGAGGTCCGAAAACGCGAACCCGACGTCACAGTCTCGGCCAAGTACGAATCACCGGATACCACACCCGCCACCCTTGTCAGGCCTAACTGGTCCAGACTGGCCGAGGATGCTGACGTTCCGCAATCCTTCAGCTCAGCATGGGCGGCGTACATGGTCGCACGAAGCGAGCGGCGGTCGCCTTTGCATACGCCTACACCGCCGCAGCCAGGCCTCTCGTCCTCTACCCCGCCAACCGATTCAAATGGACAGGACAGGATCAACAACACCCATCAGAGCCTCTTGAAAATGGCCAGGAGGCCACTTGTGACGGTCAATCTCGACATTCCCGGAGAGGCCGCGCCCGGCCACCACGACCACGGATACGCCAGGGTCCCTCGGGAGCAAGTGCTGGTTCTCTACGCTGCCGTCCTCGACGAAGCTTACGCCCTGCTCTCAGACATAATCGCGCGTGTCAATCAAACCGTCGCCGTCGTGCCCGACCCGATACCCCCGAACGTGGCGCCCGACGAAGGGATGCGCTCACTCCTCGACAAACCCCCTCAATACGGCATCGCACGGATACATCGCGCCGCCCCGTTCCTACGCACCATCGCCCTCGCGCGCCTGGCTGACATGCGGGACCGGGCTCGCTCGGCAGTCCTCGTGCTCCGCGACGTGGTCGCACGCCAGTCGCCGCCCATCGACCCTGGCAGCGGCGGTGGCAGCAGCAACACCAATAGCACCGTGTCTGGGCCTGCAGCGACCTTTCCCGGGTGGCCAGTCATCGCCGTCGACATGGAGTTCGCCCACCAGTGGATCCGGACGGAGTATGAAGAATGCAACCTTGCGACCAAGATGAGGCAAGTCAACTTTATGGCCGGCGTCGACGAAATCGAGAGCGAGGATGAGGGCGGCCGCACACCTGAGGGCCTGGTCTGGAGCAGGTGGAACATGGAAGACGACCGGGAGGATCCCTACATGCGTGAGAGGTTGTTCTGGTGGCAGCGGCGGTGGCGGCAGGTACCCGGGCGGCGGAGCGATGGCGGCGCGCTGGGTAAGGTGCCAGGTGTTATTAGAAGCTGGTTTTCCTAGCCAACGAGACTTGTCACATTCCAACTACTTCCCTTCTAGCTTTACAAAAACGTTCGAGTCCATCCACGCGCGGTGAAGCACGAATACACACACACAGGTCATCCAGCATACTCAACCCCAGCAACACGATACAGATTCCGGATCGCCGTGCTGCCATCCTGAGGCGAAGCAAGCACCAACGAGATGGCCGCCAACCGCCGCTCGATCCCAGCATTGGCCACCGCAAGCATTCTCATGCGCTGCCTGACCTCCTCCACCAGCTCCTCCCTCTTATCCTCGCTCATCCTGCTGCCCGCGACCCCAGCCGTTAGCAGGAGCACGACCAGGGCACACCGGTGCATCTTGATGTAGATCTTGGCCTGGTCACTGAAGAGGGTGAATGGGGCGGCGCCAACCATGCGCGGACGTGTTTGAGTTCGGGCTCGGGTTTGGGTTCTAGGGGGCATGAGATCGTCTTGTTGTACTCGGGGCCTCTCGTCTTCTTCTTCGTGGCGGAGCAGCAATTGCTGCTGCTGCTGTGGCGGCGGCGGAGGAGGAGGAGAAGGAGAAGGAGGAGGACGGGGAAACGGCGTTCGGTGACGCTCACGCTGCTCGGCTGCTCTCACCATAGCCACGTACCGGTCACTGAGCGGACTGGCCGGGGTGGCGGCAACGACTGCAGGAGGGGAGTTGTCTACCACCGCGATGGCGGACGAGCGCGGCGGAGTCTGTGGTAGTGCTCGGCACTGGCGATGCTGCTGCTGCTGCTCCCAGGTTCGCGGTGGGAGCGGCGGCGGTGGTGAAGCGGGAAGACCGAAAAGAGCAGCGGCAGTCGATGAGGGCATCTCGAACGCGGCCAGGTTCTCCTCCAGCGTGGGCTGGGACCCGAAACCCGCGACGTCGAGCCAGGGCTCGCTGGCGGCCTGCTGGGGGCGGAGGCGCGGAGTCGCAGGCGGGGATGACAGTGTCTGGACAAGGGGCGCGACGACTTCTTCTGCGTCTTCGACAAGGGGGAAGGGCATCGGCTCATCCTCATCCTCATCATCAACATCCCGCGGCGGCGTCGGCGGGAGTTGCAGCGGCGCCTGTTTGCAACCATCCCATCCCGGTTTGGCCCAGGAACTAGTGTACGCCTCCCAGCGCGCCGTATGCTGGTTCTGCAGACCGCGGGCGAGCTCCACGTGGCCCTCTTTGGCGAGCTTCTTGAGGCGGTACTGGAGGGAGGACTTCACCTTGGGAGAGATGATGAGGGTGGCCTCGGGGTCGGCTTCGTTGCTCAGGCCGTCGCGAGCGAGGAGCAGGTTGAGGATCTCGAAAAAGTAGAGCGTGCCGTAGTTGCCCAGATGGAGGCGGTGGCGGGCGAGGTGTGCCTCGATGGCCATAATGTCGGCGGGCCCCCAGCGGATCTGGATGCTGCTGGAGCCGACGAGGGTGACGAGGTCGATGTCGCGGAAGGTCTGCTTCTTTGAAGCGGACATTGTGACTGCAGCACTTGGATCAAGGCAGCATGGAGGAGAAGGGGTCTTGGGAGATGAGAAGGTAAAAGGAGAGGAGAGAGAGGGATGGTGGACGTTTGCTAGTTGCGTTTGCGGGGTCATTGTGGTGGTTAGGGTGGTGGTGGTGGGAGAGACAAAGGACGGCAGACTGCATCATCACCTTGCATGCATGTCCAATATGGCAACGAACAGCTGGGCCTTGGGATTCCTGCAGCTAATGTCTTTTCGAATCGCACTACTAACTAGCATGATGGATTAATGGCTGCACTACCTGCTGAACGACAACCACCCATACAGGTCTCGTTCTCATTGTTGCTCTAGAACAGGTTCATCAGGTCATCAATGTCCCGCTCCCTGGTCGCCCGGGCTGTCATCCTGCCCTTGCCCTTGCCCTTGACTGTCTTCTTGGTTGTCTTGGGCTTGGCCTTGGTTGGTGTCGACTTGGCCGGTGAGGACTTGGCTGGTGTTGACTTGGCTGGTGTTGACTTGGCTGGTGTCGACTTGGTGGCCTGGGGTCGATGGCGGCTGGGGCCGGCGACCACCTCCGGCTCAGGATCAACGTCTTCGACGCCGTGCCGGAGCATTTCGTATAGAGCCAGGCGCATTTCCACCTCCGCACGAGCCGTGCTCTCGGAAGACACGACAAAGTTGCGAATGGCAACGCGCACTCTCTCCTTGTTAACCATGGTCTCAGGGACGTCTTGCTCCAGTTCCTCCTCCTCCTCTTCCTCCTCTTCCAGTATCTCCTCCTCCTGCTCTTCCTCCTCCTGCTCCTCCTCTTCTTCTCCACCCTCTTCCTCCTCGTCAACCAAATCAACATATGTGGTATTTCGTCGTCCGGCGGTTCTCTTGCTCGCGGGGGCAGCGGTGACCGGTCGTCGCGTCGGCGCGGACCGTCTCACTTCTCGGAGGCTTGTCGCTGCGTTCAGGGGCTGACCCGGGAGACGTCCACGAGGCTCCGACCGGGTGCTCCTCACTGTAACATGTCAGTAACATGTCAGCCATGGAAGAGGAAGGGCGAGAGTCGCAGGGGGAGAGGAAGAGGGAGAGGGTCTTGAACGAACAGTCGAAATCATCGCGCGTGAGCAAGAACTTGTTCGTGATAAGCTCCTTGTTTGCGTTGACGAATGCTTGGTACTGTTCGTCGCTGATGTTGCTTGGCAGCGAGCTCAGGTGGGAGAGGTCCGTCTGTCGAGGCATTTCTGCGTGTCTCATCCGTCTGGATGAAGCATTGAGAGGCTGCGGTGGCTCTGGGGAGGGAGGAAGAGCGGAAGGTGAAGGCTGGTGGTGGTGGTGTTGTTGGGATTCATGGATGGATGGCGTCCGTTTGTCGTTGCCGCCTTTGACTGGCTGGAACCTTCTCCCGTCTGCTGGGTTCTGCCAGCCCTGGTCTGCATGGCAGACGGCTCGCGAAGATACCACAACATTCGGCTGAGGGCTGCCAGAGGATACGTCAAGTGGTCTGGGCCCTACCCGTCAGGCGGTTCTGTTGTGATGTCTAGCGAAGTTCATCAACGGGCCATCGTCGCTGGGCCGCATGCAGATAAGAACCCCCACCCGGGCCATATCCTGCAGATCAGTGGGTGGCAGCCCGTGCTTCAGGGCACTAACCTCAGGGTCTAAGGCAGTGCTGTCGGGTGGGCCCAGGTCGGCAGCACCTCCCTACCAGCCAGGTCCCACTCCAGCGCTAAGCATTCAGCGCCAGAAAACGTGCGTCTGCCCTTAGGTAAAGCCAGCCGCCGCGGTCCCCTCCCCTGATCCTGCCTGGTGCTCCAACAAACAAAACGGATGCAGGGACTCAGGGAGGGGAGGGTATTTGACCACAGCCAACCAGCCATCTGCATTTCCTCCCACCTTGGCATCTGAAAGGTCTTTATTCCTGTCGAATTTTCGTATTGAGTGTGTTACGAGCGTATGGGACCACCTGGAGGCGCGCGAGAGCAGTTGGTGGTGGTAGAAGCGCCCATTTGACCGTTCCACCCCCGCACCGCCACAGGGCCGCCTCATCATCCCAAACGCCACACTGTGACCTCATTGTCTGTACCTGCATGCTCTGGCCCAAGCTCCGGCCCATGCTCCGAAGCTCCATACCAGTCAACCGTTCAACTGCCAAAGAAAGAGGACATCGACTGGCCACTGTGACCTTGCTGTCCTTGCATGTCTTCATGTGGGGAGACATCACTGCATATTCGCTGGTCGGTCCTTCGATCAATCCGGACGGGGGGCCCAAAGGTAGGCTCTTGTGACTTAGGGTCATCGCTAAAGTGGTCTTGACGGTTCCGTCTTGGACTATTGATTGTGTTTCCCTTGATCGTATCCGAGTCCCCGATTGGCGGGTTTTGGAACGGATCGCCTTCTTCCTTGGACCCTCAAGAGTGGCCGAGGATCATTGGGCGGTTGTTCATTCCGATGCGGCTGTTATGCAGGGACTTGACTTCGTTGCGCAGAGTTTGACAAGGTCACTGGCGGGTGGGCAGGATGTTGGTGACCTTTCAGGGCCTCCCCTCTACGCCGTGGCACAGGTGCAGTCTGCGGGTGGGGCTGGGATGCCGACGCGCCCGTCGGCGCTGATCGAACCAGGCTAATCGGGTCTGGATTTCCCAAGGTGTCGATGGAAGATGTTTGATTGAGTGCTCGGTAGTCAATCAAGGTAGTGAGCACCTGAGGAGTTCAAGACGAGACGACACGGCTGAAGGTCAGGGTATGACGGACGACCTTTTTGGCGGGAAGTGGAGGTTGGAGGGACGCTACCTACGGTATCTGTTGGTAGGTAGGGCCGTGGTGGGGGCGGGGTAATTGTACAGGAACCACCAAAGACTTCAGGTGGGAGCTTTCGCGGTGCTACAGTCGTAGCAGCAATTGGATGTCATTAACGTAACAAAAGGTCCAGGGCAAGTGCAGAACCTTGATGCCTTCCAGACCATGAACCGGACAGACTTGAAGGCGTGCACCCCAACCATCATGACTCACCCCAAGCTGTCCTGGGCAGGTACCACCCACGCAGGAGTTTCCTATGCTGAAAAAGTCCCCACGAAATTGGGGACTTTTCCTGCAAGCCACTATCCTCAGCCTCACTATGCACCTTGTCGCCAGGGGACTTGACGAGTCGCGCCGTCGAGGCGGCCGCACCATGTTTGCTGAGTCTTGTTGATGTCTCCTGCGCAAGACGTTGCCCAGGCAGGCCAGGTCATTGGCTGCAAACTCTCAATCTTGGGCCTCACGCGTTCTCGCCCGGTGCAGCGGGCCGTCCGAGCTTTCTATCCCATCGCATCGCGTCTTGGGGTGTCGTCGTCATCAATTGGGAGGATGGCGACAGCAAGCATTCATGGCTACACAGCTTGCATCCGGTTTCGATGCAAGCGCAACACAGAATGCCGTGCATCATCAGATGGCAGCGGTCTTTGAGGGTGGCTGCGATCGAGACCATGACATCGGATTGGCGTGGCTGCTGACCGTGCTCGCACCAGGTCATGGGCAGCTGTGATTGGCGCTTGAGGGTCCGTACCATCTTCTGCGGATGGTACGGCTCTCTGATTGGGCACACCGCCACAGCTTTGGACCCCGCTCAAAGTCTGAGCCAGGCGCATTGGGAAAGCAGACGCGACAGCAGCGGGTGGCAGTGCAGCTGGTGCTGACATAAGACAGTGACGAATCGGGTACTGTACCCCCTTGCAGGAGCATGGTTTTCGAGTGCTCCAGCTGTCTTCCTGCAGAGGCACTCGACCCTTTGACATCGCTGCCTCTATTACAGGTTGGCCAAACCTGGCATTCACCCATTCTTCCATCCCATCTACGACTGACAGTCCTTCCGGTCAGTTTATCTGCCTCGACACCATATGCCAACTGCTACCCTCGTCTGCGACGATGCCTCCCGCGCCCCGGCGCCCTCTCTCCCCGACGACGATCACGACACCCTCCTGCCACGATACTCTCCTCTTAAAGCTCCAAAATCGTTGTCAATCCAGCACGAGACACCACCCGGTAGACTTCAAACTCGAAACAAGGCTCATTGATCCCTCCTCTCGCCAGCGCATCCCCTGCGGCTCAGGGGAATCTACAGCGAGCTGCGCCCTCGCACGACCCCGATTGTGCGTCAGTCCTCCATCACGTACCCTGGACATCGACTGCATCCTCCACAGGCCCCGAAATGGATGTGCTCGCACTACGAGCCGCATTTCCAGGCACATACCATCGAACGACGACACGGACTGGTCCCTACCTTCGCCCTCCCCCATCCTCCTTCGCTGCGGCAAGACCGGCGTGTCACAATCCTACCTCCGCCCCGAAACTCCGACAATTCTTGCCATGATCGCACCCCACGCCCAGCCTCGGCCTTGTCGCCGCCCTCTGCTTCGAGACCGTTCTGCATCGGGTTCACGCTGGTCCCAGTTGAGGCTGACTCTAGTTTCAACAAGCCGATGGCTTAGCTGGAGGCCCCGCGAGCAATCATTGGATCCTGCTCTACATGGAACACGAGAACACTGCACAATGGAAGCTAGTGGTCACAAGAACCGAGTTGATTAAGCATTAATCTCAGGCAAGGCGCATACGTTGAGCGAATCGCCGCGCAGGCGAGACGGCCGAACTTGTCTAGGCTGACGGCTACAGACACATCTTCTCCCAAATGTCGTCAACAAGCGCATCAATCGCATCGTGACGTCCTCGTCTTGCGACCTTCCTCTTCTGCTTCCTCTTCTCCCGAACGTTCGAACCTGTCTCTTCTACCTGTTCGACAAAGCCCTCCTGCGAACCCGAGCTTCGATCCATCGTCATTGCATCAGCGTTGGTGCTCGCTTCGATACCGATCGTAACACTGGTGGCTGCGATGGTGCTGGGATGGAGCTGCTTGACTGCGGCAGTAGGTCCAGATGGGTGGACGGCAGGAGGAGTGGTGATGCTGCCCTTCTTGACGGCAAGCTTGAGGATCGTTTCGACCTTGTTGGTGAACTTGTCCTCGAGGACTCGGTCGATGTACGGAGCGTGGACCTTGGTCTTGGGCTCGGCCCCGGCCCTGACCCCGCCACGGGGTTTGTCCTCCGCCGAGAACCGAATGCCGCAACTGGCCGCGAGCTGAAGAATCCAGCGGCGGGAAGGCGGCTCGAGCTTGCCGCGCTGGATGACGGCGTCGATGACTTCGCGCTCTGTCGCAGGGCAGAGTCGGAAGCGGAAGCGGCGGCGGTTCTTGAGGTTGTCTTGGTAATAGGAGATGGGCGTGCCGCAGATTGCGCGTGCGCCGGGACGCTGGCATCAATCAGTCAATCGTCGGTGCCATTTGGAGGATTTTCTTGCTACGTAGGTCATAGTTACCTGGGTATGTTTGCACATGGCACAACGCTTGCGCTTGAGAGCTTGTGTTCGGAGACAACGGGCTTGCGTGCTCGTGTGGACGTGTGTACGGGTGCGCAAGAGGGAGAGACGAGCGTCTCAAACAGTCCGACCTCTCTAGCTTTAAGGCAGCCGGCTGTTTGCTCGATGCTTCTTGCGATGCCCTCAATCCAGGTCCCGATTTCCACGGAGCTGGAGCGGTGGGCACACCGCCGAAGGGTTCCTGCATACTGGTTCAAGCCGCATCCCGCGCGCGAACATGTTCGTCGCAAGCATCCATGGCATGAACATGTTCACCGCTGACGTCCGTCAACGGGAAGCTGCGGTAGTGTGATGCCGGCAGACAGCCCGTTCGTCGGGTCCGCACCCTCCCCCCTCCACCCTTTGCCTTCACCAGATGGAAAACCCCGAACTGTCAGGTTCTGTATGCACCACAGCTTGCGTTGGCAAGGCGCTGGCTTCCACTCTCAATTTTTGTGTATAAGAAGAGTGGCTTCGCTGTTGATGGTCCCTTCTTTTCCTTTTTCAATCAAGCATCTGGGTTCTCTGACTCTGATGGATGAATTATTGGGTTTCGGTGTCACCGTGTGTAGCAAAGTCCTCTCGCCCTTGGAAGCATCCCTTGCTCTTAGAAGCATCTCGCTCTTGGAAGCATCTCGCTCTTGGAAGCATCTCGCTCTTGGCAGCATCTCTTGCTCTTGGCAGCATCTCTTGCTCTTGGAAGCACCCCATCGCTCATAGAAGCACCGCTCCTAGTAGCATACCTTGCTCATAGTAGCAACTCCCTATGGATGATTTGACTGCCGCTGACGCATGCGCATGCAGCAATGCAGCGGGTAGGTCCCGGTCGCGGGGCATCTTCAACCCCGCAAGTAGGTTCGTGCCTCACAACAGGACCTGCGTTTGAGCGTGGATGACTAAGGTGAGTCAGTCTGCCGGGACACGATGTAATAAATCACGTAGAGTACTGAACCATTTACATGCATGAGCCTGCTGCAACATGCGTCCATGCAGCATATCGTGATGAAGAGTGTTAGTAGGCCGGCCCACCAGGACCGTCCTCGCCTGCTGTGCATCGCCGACGAACATTACCTGTAAAGTGCATGCATAACGGCCTGTGTGTTAATTTGTAGGTGAAGGCACTCGATGCAACTTTGGCTACGCGCACCTGCACACCGGCCTTGCATAATATGCATCGTCACGCCCTGCCCGCCTTTTGCTCCTGGGGCCAATAATTACATCCTTGGGGAGAAAAGTCTCGGGGCGGAAGGATTTGTGGTCACATGTAGGCGGCAGTTGGACGTGAGCAACTTCGGACGGACAGGCGATAGTGTGGTCGCAGCTCGTGGAGGGTAGCGTCGACGGGCGGTGCATCATGGCTTAGCCTCTTAGACGTGAAGGCAGCGTTTGCATCTGCTTGCACACGATGCACACGATTGCGGTCAGAGTCCACCATCAGAGGCTACGCAGAGGTTCTGGATCGTAAAGCCAGCAACAAATTGGCATAATGCCGCCGCCGCCGCCTGCACGGCATGTCCGCAGCTTCTCGCTGGTTGTTGGAACTACGATGGTGATCTCAGATGCCTGGCCTTGGCCTGGACCCCCAAGCTTGACATCACGCTTGAAGACGGCATTCCTACACCCTCTCGTCCCGACCTTACCATCCTCTCTAAATGAATGCGCCGGTCATCATAACACATCGATGGACAGAAATCAGCCTGGCGATATCGGTGCATGTCTCGTGGAGCAGGTACCGTCGATGCCGCTGCCAGCCTCCCAGTCGAGCTCGTCGGCTTCAAGCCTGATTGAAGTCACCGCAATGTCATCCTTTATCTATACCCTCGCAGACAGTGCCTATCACATACGACCATACCCATTGGAAAACTCGGGATCCCGTCCGCTCTCCCATAGATAAGCCAATGAGGGCTGGAGTAGTAGTCGGGTCGGTGACGACCGGCGAATGCCCGGTGTTGTATGTTTCTTTTTTTTTGCTGGCTATGGCAGTGCTTATTACACCCAAGGCCAGCCAACTCAACTCAGGACCTTCCAGTGTGTGTGTGCATGGACGTCAGGGCTTGAGAAGACCTCGCGCCCAGCAGTATCTGACTTCGGTTGGGGGTGTTTGATGGAGAAAGAGGCGGGGAACTGTCTCGACCGGTCTACGTAGTACAAGTGCATCTTGGGTTTTCGCGCGCAGGGAGAATTCGTTGGTTCCTGACGAGGAAGGTTTCACGGAAGAGGATATGTTGCCGACCTATTCTGGTTGAAAGTTAGCCCGTTTGTCCCTTCTCGCACCAGACTATGCTGCAATGGCTTGCTGAACATAGGGAGCGACTCAGCTTCTTAGTGTTTGCGACGACATTGTTAGAGTTGGGCGGGTTGTTCGATATGAAGGAGGTTGTGGCGGGGAAGGCCATCTTTCCAGCGCGGTCCCGCCCAGCCTTATCGGTCCAAGCATGTCAACTCCGGGATCGACATAGGCGGCTGCGCGATTGCGACCATCCCAGTTGCCCCGACAAGGTAGATGATGATTCCAACGTCAACACGGCCGACCGATCCCATCAACCCAGCAAAACGCAGCATCAATCAACCCTGATCAATCCGATTCGCAGTACTCGACAAATCTTTCGACCGTCCGACTCAATTGATCCGAAGGGAGAGGGGGTGCAACACCAACTTGGAGCGAGAGGTTCCTCGTCATGCTCGTCAAGTGGGGACCACAGCTTGCGTCGGAGCTCGGCTTCCAGGGGATCGGCACTCGTGTTGCGGCATGCTCATCAGCCTCGCCGGGTTCGCCATCGGTGGATTCGTGTATCCGGGCGCGATATGTTGGGTTGGAGGGCTTTTCAAGCAGCACCAACCAGGAAAGCCGATTGCAAGTGCGTTGAGGTAGTAAAGATGTGGGCAGAAAAGATGCCAGAAGCTCACAGTCTGCCTCTGCTCCAGCACAGACCATTGCATCCTTGTAGTTTGACGGGAAGCTGGTGCGATGCTTCAATTTGACGGTCTGCAAGTGCACTAAATGCGTGCAAGTTGTCGCAGTCGCGTGTACGACTTTTCGTTGATCGCACTCATAATGATAACTGCGAGGGTCTTCGATAACTTTTGCCTGGCCAAAGCGGCGCGATTGGCTTGGCTGAGTAGCACCGACTAATCATGTGGTAGCGATGACAGACAGTGAAAGCGTGGGAGCATTGTCCTGTGTGCCACTGTGTTGTCTTGTGGCCAATCAGAGACCCGTACCATCCTGGGCAGATGGTATGCCCCGCTACGCGCCAATCACACGTAGCCCGTGACAGTACTAGCCCGTCCAACGACCATCTTCCCGGAACCGGGTCTCACGGTCAGCCCCAGGATCGGCGAGTAACTCTGTAATCCGCAGCGAGATTGCATATTACACACTTGGCCTGTCGCTCATGCGTTCAGCTACAAATTCGACCTGAAGTGACTGGCAAACAAAAACCTCTTGTTCTGAATCGCGGCAGTCTCTTCAACGCCAAATGGACGAATAAACCCATCTTCAGGGCTGCGTTCGATCAAACAGGAGCTTCGGCCCTCGGACCTGTCTGTTCGACACTCGAACGGCTTGCACTCGGCTAATTGGCTAGGTTTGAAGTGATCTGGTGAATTTTATATGTGATGTATGAGTTGGCGGTATGGCTGCGGGCACCTACGTTTTGCATGGAAACTTCTTAGGGGTCGAAGGTTCGAAGCTTGGGCTGAGCGCCCTTTTTTCTTGGCCGGGGGCCGGGACATTGTGGGGCGTGCGGACCCGTGGCCGGTTTCCGTGTGGGTCCTGTCGGCACCCGGCCCCTGGACTGATCCGGATACCCTCGTTCCGATCGACCTACTCAAATCGCGACCCTTGTGGATGTGACTATTTAATACTGGGAATAGTCTCAGTTTGATGGATTAATTGTTCCGGTTCGTTGGGTCTATTCTGAGTGGATCGATGCCCATCACACGTCGTTCAGTATCCGCCAGCTTCGTTATAATCAGGGCTTCACATGCTGGTAATGTAACGCTTGACCACTTGTTCGATTTAGTTGAATGCATCAATCCTGCCCGGCCTCGGGTGTTCCATACTGTCAGTCTCGCCAACCGTTCCGAATCTGGAGCCAACATTCATTCATTCGCCTCGTCATTTGCCAAAACGGCGGCATCGCTGTGTCAGACTACGACTGCCAAGAAGAAAAAATCGTTCCGCGACAAGTTCTCAATTCACCAAGGCCATCAAAAGTCGAGACGCAAGCGTCCCTCGTTATGCATTGATAGATAGCACCGATTGTTTGCGCCTTGCCTTTGCTCTGACGATGTATTCTAAGACTTATGTTCTTTCAACAGATCTTGGGTGAAGCTCAATTTGTTGCCCCGACAGGCACCAAAGCCCCCCGAAGTATGTGAGAACGTGCAATCCATCAAGATCAAGAAGAATTACAACCACATATAAGCGGTCAGCGTGTGGTGTAAAATATTTTGGGTTCATATTGAAACCAGACTTTGTGATGGTGAATGAGACCGCCACCTTGGGCGGATGTCTGGCACGGACAGGAACAACCCAGGCCGCGTTTGTTACGGGATTTTTGGCCACAATTCAAGCGCTAGCACGCTGAATACGCCATGACAAAGCGTCATCAACTTGGCCTTTCCCCCACCGAACATGATGCTCCAAGACTCAGTACTGCGATGGCGAACCCTCCAAACGCCTGCGTAACGTCTGTTCTAGAGCTTGGTTTGGACATTTTCTCGTGCGCTGGTTCAGCTTGGTGATATCGGCTCCGCGGGTATTACGTATCAGGAAGCCCCATAGAAAATCCGCCTACCTCGAAGTTGTTGCGGTTGAGGATAACATCGCCTTCGTCAATGCCTTTTTTCTGGTTGCGGTCATGCTTGAAGCCTGGACTGAACACTCGCGTGTTCAAAATTGCTCGACGAAAATATAGCATTATTTCGATAAATAACATCGGGATCTATCAGCATGTCTAATGCATTGGATCAGCTGTTGGGCATTCACTCCACCTTCTTGAGACTTTCCTCCTTGCTGGTTCGACAGTGCTCACTTTTCTTGCAAACGTATGGAATTCTGAGGGATGCGCCAACCTAAACCACTAGTCTACCTTTCAAAATAGCCAATCTTGCTGTATTTCCCGCTGAAGCAGATGGTTTTTTGTCCATGAGGGTCAATGACGAATATCAGATTGCCCCAAATCACTCGTTCAAAGGCTATATGGTCAAATTTTCCCAAAAGCTGGCCATGTCGGTGTCTACTTGGTACACCTATGTCTGACAATATTGCCATTCGTTTCAAGTGCATCGTTCGATCTTCATCGTGTCACTTTCTTGAAGGTGTCACAGTGCAACTCTGGTTCGTCGCATTGGTCACTAGACTCTGACCATTGGAGCTTCAACCTGACTTTCTCAAATACCTCTTCCTTAGCCATTGTCCGTTCTTCCGTTTGAACCACTGATTTCGGGAGATATAAGATTGAAAACAATCAAGACGAATCTCAATTCTGAAAGTCTTTTCAAGAGTTGTTCCGGCCTAAATCGCGCTTGTGTCGACACACTGTATAAGACCTTGCTTCACCGTCTCTATATACACAATTGGCATTTTGGTAACATGAACGAGTGGAGTCACCGGCTCAAGACGAGGAGCGAACAACATTGATCTGAGAGAACATCTTGATCATGCGGGAGTTCCTGCAATGGATGGGCTCCAGCGAAGTCCTGTCAATCGTTCTTCAAATATGCATCAAATGATAGGCTGACCAGACTTCGGCGCCCAGAAGCTATCACTACGGTGTGAACATGTCGGATTATTTCTTTTAGACTTCTACTAGGTTTCGAGATGTCCGCCACATTATTTGTGCTATCACATGAAAAAGAACAATATGATTTCAGTATAATATCTGTTTGCAGGACAACGCTGACCGTGGGACCACGGACGGGCGGGAAGTTCCATCACGCACATTCCTCCCGCCAAGTTTACATGCTTCAATCGTCTTGCGATTTGTTGTGAACAAGCAAGGCTGCCTCGTGTCTCGGCCTGTGATTGCTGAAGATGTCGCAAACTCTGTCATCAGATATCCCAGTAAAATGAGTAAACCCATAGCGGCTTTGATCTTGCTCTGCCAGGGGGAGTACAACAAGGTTTCCAAATGTCGTTAGCCAATTCTGATAGTTTAGACTTACCCTGGAAGCTCTTTCATGGAGTATCAGCGACTGTCAGTCGTTTCATGAGCTTTGCTAGGCTACACATACGGGTCTCGTCTAATACAAGCCCTGTTCCCTTACTTTATACTCGTGGACGGTTCCAGCTTGCCTAGAAGTAAGAGAATATTGCATAGTTGGATGTAGGAGCGAGTCTTTGGTGTTGCTTGTCACGCTTGAAATTGAAGCGTATGCTTCAAACATCCTGTCTCCGGCAAAAATAAAAACAAGAAAGCTTCATGAATGAATTTCCTCATAACATTGATGAGATACCGCAAGGACGTTGTGAGCTTTGAGATTTTACAGCTCAAGCTCTTCAAAAAGATATGAAACTAGACGTCATTTCTCGCCGAATGCTCAGAGTACACCGAGATGAGTTAGTGTCCCTTCCCGATTTACTTTATTTCTTTTTCATGAAAACATTCTCGAAGGCGCCCTTGATACATATCTTGATGGACATTTGCGCAGCTCATAGTACTCATGGGGCGACTCAGAATCCCTCTTCTACCCTGGATCAGTCGATGGACTGATTCCGGACTCTACACATACATAATTATTTAAACAACTATTTTCAAAGGCGGAAAAGACTTGTGCATACGAAATCGGCACCTTTCAAACCATTGGTGAATTTAGACGCTCTTTGCAGTAAAGGCTCTGATGGTTTCATTTGCTCGCATTCCTCATGGGATTCTTGAAGATGTTGACGAGCTTAATGTGCGTTTTGGTGGGAATTGAAATTCAGGGTATGCCTTTTTCAAGACTAGTGCCACATTCAATGCTTTACTTTGCAGCACCGTTCTCAGCTGTGCAAAGGTCCAGTTCATGTCAGTAGCTTGCAACGGCACGGCTGATTCGCTGTCTAAAATACAGACAGATCAATGGTGCATCGAAACCGAAAGCTTCGATGACAAAATCTGGCTATACTCGACGTAGGAATAGGCAGAAGTTTGGTGAGGGTCGATTGCGAAAGAAATCACTTCTCATTCGCAACAAAGACAAATGTTGAAATGTTTAGTAAGTTACAGGGGATTGGAAAAAGAGTGTGAGCTGGGGAATTGAACACCATACATGTCGAGAAAAAGGCTCGAACAATATCCGCGCCAGCCTAAAAGCAAGTACCAGAAACACTGGCTTTTAACTCGAGTTAACAAAAAAGATGCGGAGTTCACGAATAAAGCGCCTACTGAATGTCAGGTGGAGCTTCTCAGTTTATGTCAGGTAGAAATTTGAGGTATGCAAAATCAAACGCAGGTATAAAATGCGTAGATGGGTCAAGCAAGTTCTATGCGCGATCTCTGAACTGTTGTAGTAGTATTCCTGGCTAAAATTAAGATGGGAATCTTGAAAATCAGCAAGCCCTGAGCTTTGGGGACCCATTTCATTGAAGAAAAGGGAAGCATTGAACCGAAGACGGTTTCAGCTCAGGTTTTGTAGGTGTAACCATCGTCGGATGCGTTGATGTCCTATCTCTGCCCATCGCGGCATTCAGACGTTTTTCGAGCCTCGGCTGACTATGCAATTCAGCCAAAGGAGGGACCAGCTACCTGCGTCACCACTGCTTCGTACCATTCATCATACCATTCATCATACCAAATCATTCGGTCTTAGTTCTTCCGATAATTGAACTAGAATGAGACTTTTCTAGAATACTCAGTGTGAAACAAACATCAACATGAAAACCAGGGCCACCATTCGTCTAGCGTTAACATCCACCGAACCAACTCACCGCCAGGAGCGTGGCTGGGGTCTCAAGTCAATGCAACATGACGATTGAGGCCAGGACGCATGGTATCCGTGGATTTCATGGGTCTGATGGTATAGTTTTCGACGGAATCAACCATGCGACCTTCCGGGGCGAACTGTGTCTGAGAAAAAACAGCCCACCGCCGCCGAACCTTTCGTTATCGGTAGCCTTGATCTTGAGCAACCCTGGATACCAGGACCATGCATGCCTAGAGAGGGGACAAAACACCAGGCCACGCATGCGTTTAAACCACATACTGGGTCCTGCATGTCACCCCCCAGCTGAATTCTCCGTTTAAAATGCACAGATGATGGGAGAAAACGCTCTCCGTTGCGCAGAATCTGCACCACCACGACGCGCTAATCCCGTCTGGCGGAAAACTTCATATAGGCCACCACGCTGTTTGCCATCCTTCTGAGGGAACGCTGCGGTTGCCCATCATTCATATCAAAACTACGAACTGACTTAGTTATTCCTCAACGTGATACTGTCTGATGCGAGCCGTAGTCATATCACAACAGTGCATCTTTCTTCCACAACCCGATTCGACGATGACTATTTTCTACAGACACGGTGAATTTTTTCTACCCCGCAGCGCAGGATTACCGAATCAAACCATTACAACGAAACTCCTCCTCAGTTGCTTTCAGTTGAAGTTTTGATGGACTGCTTCTGGTACGTATTGTTCAAGTGCACCGAGCGAAAGAGAGAGTATGGAGACAATGTAGTAGGTGTCGTCAGGACGGCCTATATCCAATATTCTACTTGTGATATGTGTCTTTGGACAGAGAGAGTGGAATCATGATCAATCATGATGGGTTGGGAAATATTCAGACAGTTTTTCCAAGCCTCAAGACCAAACTCAAATCGTCATCCCTCGGTTTGATCGCAAGCTTGACATGTCCAATGACCGAACTCGCTAAAAGGCGAAAAACAATCTACTTGCTTAATCTCGGCATAAAGAATACAAGCACGCAAAGAACAGCTTTCAACTTCCAGCTGGACTAATGTTCCAGTCTAGGCAGATTTCTTTCTCTTGGTAAAGTAAGCGATAGGCGTATGATTCAGCTTGAGCTTTGAGGATATTGAATGTCTAATAGTGTCCCCAGTAACAGAGGCCAGTTGCTTACCGTTTGGCAAAAGCGATTTCGACAAAACTTCTCTTCATTTGGGTCTTAGTATGTACCACAGAATGCCAGAAAAATTCCTGCTCCAAAGAAACAGTTAAGCGGTCCAAAAGGGAGTACGATTTGCGGAGTTCTATTCAATTCAAAAGTTCAACATTAAGATGCTGCTTCTTATGTGGATTTCGGTCGCTTGGACACTTTCCAAGCATTCCTCGAACTGATTGTCCTTCACATGACCAGGTTTGATGCCTTAGTCTCGCTACCTAGTATTTCTGAGGGCCTGTCGTGTGTTTCATCGTCATTGCCTAGATGCACTGGCTTGGTTAGAAAATCAACATCCACGTCTCATCAACTCTGATTACAGTTGCACGTTTGAATCCATCTTGATGTCCCCTTGGAGTTAACCAAGGATATGGAACGGTATTTGACCAGTAGCTCTCAGTATCCAACACAATCCGATCTCAATTTAATTTCATTTGAAGCTTTAGCGAGGTATCTTGCTCGTAACTTTACTTCCGTTTGCGTCTTATAGTGACTCTGGCTTCAGAATTCTTCGGAGTTCAATTTCATACCTTGGGTGGTATTTGGGAGCATTCAGACTGCATGGAAGAATTCACTCAATAGCTTTCTTGCTTATTCAGATACAGGTGTTTGAATTCCAAGCATCAAGTTGAAACTTGCATCTCATGGTAACTATGCGTGCGCAGGATAGCATCCTGTTCCAGCGCAGCTGACGTGTACGCCGGCGTTATACCAAAATCATGAAGGACGGACCTGAGTGCCATCAGAGATAGCCATAGAAGCCCATTAAGGATCCGATGGTGACAGGCGTTCGAGCGGAAAGTTGGCAAAACATGGGACACGAAAATCATTATGAAGATTTCATTTATGCGCGATGCGGAGGACTGAGGACCAAGCTGGACGAGCCACTTGCTTTCGTGGCAATTGTGATGTGAACAAATCTTGAACTGATAGTATTTGATGCAATGGTGTTGTGGTCAGCCATTCTAGAGCGCTTGCCGTGCATTGCTAACGGCGAGTAAATTCTGTGCTATTCTGGCCACATTTCTAGGGCCGTCTCGATCCCAAGGATTCGTCGACTGCCGAAGAACTGAAGACAACGAAAAGCGCATTCCTGTTTGCACCTATTGATGGCAACATTCATTTGCAGGAACCAAGAGCAGAAACTTCTCCTACTGTTCGCCTCTCTGTTCCCAGCTTCCCCTGACTATGTTGCCAAGGACAGGCTACACGCTAAAGATAGCGACGACTCTCAGTTCTGTGTCGGAAATAACTTGAATTTTATTCAGATCAACTCCAAAGGTTGAGAGACACCTTCTGCTTGACCCTGTGGCTGTCGCAATATCCCTCGATTCTTCCCTAGTGTCACCTACACTGGGCTGCTGTGTGTTGGATCTCGCATTTCAGCACCATGTCACCTCACTGACAGTGCACCCAATTCTATAAGACTATGGTTTGTGATGACAAACACACTGTTGATGCAGGACAGAGTGCGGGAGCTTTGGATGCGGGCATATGCTTCACAGAAAGCTGCCGCGGATCAAACAAGGCCATTCAAACATTTCTGGGAAAGGCTGGACTTGTTGAACTTCAGTTTCTGGCCTGAAGGGCAGGGAAAGCTCTACTCACGACCCTGGGAGCAAAGTGCCTTACTAAAGCCACAAACTTCAGTCCATTTCAAGGTATTTCTATGCGCGAGCATCGACTGGCTTCACTGATTGGTCTGGGTATCCCATTAAGCGAGAACAACTTTAAGGCAGCATGGCGTTTTCTTTCCATTGCCGTTCTGATGCGTCTGCTTAGTCTCTCAACTCTTAGGTCACATAGAAATTGTATACTGCCAAATCATACATCTGTGTGATTGCGTGCGCAGAGAGGCGGAGCGGGATATACTGTTGATTCAAAGGGTTGTGAGATTCGACCAACGCGTTCGGGCAAAAAGCGTTATGCCCAGTTGCGCGGGTTACGAGTCTATGCCAAATTTGAAAATAACTTCGAACAACTGACAATGAAAACCAATGGTTCGATGTCAGTGTTACGATTGGAGATTACCCGTCAGACTCATGGGAACATTCTGCACGTGGCAGAGACCTGGTCCATCGAAATGAACGTCGTGACTCCATGCCCACTGTGCTCACTGCTAACCTACCAGAACTGAAAAACTTGAATAGCATCACCGCAAAGTCCATTTCGAAGTATTGTAAAGCCCCAGCGCCGGCGCTTGAAGAAGCTGTAGCCTTGGTCAGCGGTGTTGACGCAGCACCGGCACGAACGCTCCTGAACGAGGAATGGCATTCGGGGGAGAATGAAGAGGAGAAACAGCACATGAACTTATTGTTCCAATCTCAGAGACCGCGACTTCTAATTCACCTACATGATCGACGTGATTGTATCGGTTGATGCCGGGGGAGATCTCCTGGCGGCGCTGAACGGGAAGGTCTGGGCCTAATAAGGGGCCGCGGTCTCATGCCTGCAGCATACTTGCAGCACTTGACCCGACCCTAACAGTTTCTTTTTATTCAATGCGGTGAATTAATACGGTCGTCTACGGCTATTGCGACCCGTACTTGAATCTTCGGAAAAATACAGCCAACCAGGCGACATGACGCTGTCTTTCGGGCGAAGCGTGTTTGTTCAAGCCACTGTCAAGCTTTGAGCCACTCATTCCGTTCCCACAGTGTGCATGAGGATACATACGTCACTTTCTGAGATACAAGACAAGCGAGACCGCTGGGATGGAAGCGTGAAAGCAATCATTGAAGGATTAACATGGTAATTTCATAGAGCTCTGCATTGCTCTGCAGTTCATCGTATCTTTCAACAAGTTGAACGGAGCTGCGACAAATGTTGCCGAGTTAATCCGGTAACCTCATATTCCTGATGCGCGTAACGTAGGCATGTACCATTCGATTGACTTCCTCGCCAGACCCGGGTCTACTTTGGGTCCTAGCAGACGTGGCCTCATTGCCCAGGTATGTTCTGGACTTCTGGCGCCTGTCTCTGCTCAGCGTCAACCCATAATGCCACTGGGCGCCACAGTTGCCAAGATGACATTGTGACATCAGTGCAATTAGCAGTTAGCAGTACATATAGAATAGATCTGCGATTGTTGAGCCCGCAAGAGTAGTGAAATAGGTAGATACTAGCTTCTACCGAGAATCGAGAAACGTTTGTTGTTGAGAGGGTTGCGCAATGCATCCATCGAGGCTACATTTGCCGATGATCGTCTACAGGATGGGTTTCGGAGAAATCCGACCGACAGTTTCGTTGAGTATTGAGTAGAGACAAAGCATGATTGGTACATGGTACTTTGGCGAAAGCCAATGGTTCGAGACTTCCAAGAGGAGACCAATAAGTACTCCGATTTCACTGACCGGGCAGAGCGAACCTAGCATTGGTGATATGGGCAGTGGGCGGGATCGCATAGCGGTTGGCTGGGCATTTTATGGCGGCAACAACGGCAACAAGCGGCAGATCCAATACGTCGAGGAGACAAAGGTCCGGAAACAGGGCTGCGAAGGAAGCCGACCGCGATCCTCGTTATAGGGGGTGATGTTTGGTGTAACTCCAGCGAGGTGAGCGGAAGTGTACAGTTGGCATGCCGGAACCGAGGTTATTTATGAGGCTGACGTCGACATGGTTGTCGGCTTTGGCATCAGATAAATTGTATGCTGCTTTCATGTCATCGTCGTGAGAAGGCCTGCAGCACATGAAGGTGGACGTAACGAGAGTCTAAGGAGGGCAAAGTGGTGGTGTGTAAAGCACTGCCTGGGTTTGTCGCGTTGATGAGATTAATGGATGGCATTGGCAAACGGCGCAAGTCCGCAGGTTATCTATGGTGTAAGGATGATGTCCGGTCATATTGAAGAGACTGCAACTCAAGGAAGTTGAGACAATTGCAGCGACAGCGAAAGATCGGAGAGTTGGCGGTATCTGAGGGTTAAAAGTGACTGCTACGAAACATGGTCGCTGGCTCAAACTCAACATGAGCGTCGTTTTGGCTCGAACATAGAGCACCAAACATCCACAACAACATCTCTTGATTACTCTAATCCTATCTTAAGCAGCTGGGTATGATTGCACGTGTCGTTCCGTTTGCACCCGTGGGCAAAATGACGACAGGTCCCTGGAGTTACATGAATCTTGTAGACATGTAACCTTACCTTTGCGACGCTGGTGCTGGTGACGAGCTCGGTTCCTTTCTCAACCCGGTTCATTCCAAACTCTCCACTATCTAAAGATAAGCGGCTCTTTTTTCGTCAGCATGTCGAAGGAAAAGACTAGATTGAATAACTCTAAACTCAGGCAGAGAAGGGGAATTCATTTCCAGTATGCCGAGTCCCTTTCCGAGCGACCTCGACCGCGTGAATCTGTCTGTTCAGAATTTGGCATTCCCGGGTGGTCTCTGCCACTGCGTCATGCCGTCCCATCTATACGAAGACATGGAACTGCAAGCTCGCTAACCAGAGACTTCAAGCATTGATGTCTCCCATACGTATTCTGCCGAACTCTGGAAACAAGTTCTCGGTTCTCGACCTGCACAAGTACCGTTCACAGGCTCTTTCCACGAATCCAATCAGCGCTTTCGGGTTTGACCAATGATCAAGATTTCTTGGAGTACGTCTCATAGCAGAACCAGTAGGCGTAACTTGGCTATTGCCTCGTCCAGCGCGGCTGGGTGGAACGATTGCCATACCCGTTCATGACTTGTCGCAGAGAGGCTGCAAAAGAACCAGACAACAGTGCCCGCGTATGGCGCTGGTGGTTCCTTCTGCCCAGAAATGCAGGTGGATCAGCGTTGATTGATGTCGTGCGAATGTGTTGCGTGTGTTTGACGAGGATGTCGCTGGGATTCCAAGACACCGACCACTTCCGACAAGAGAAGGCACGTTTCGCATGCGTGGTCTCAATCACAGAAAGCGGGGCATTGTTTATGTTGTCCGGGATCTGTGGTCTGGTGGTTCTTTTCCGAGTGAACAATGACATTATCCGTCTGTTACTTCAATCTCGTTATTAATACCACCACTACCATTCTCATGCATCTTTCCAAATGTTTGCCTTCCTCAAACTCTTCTTCACAGCCTACAGGGGCTTAGAAATTGAAGCCTCCATTTCGGCCTCTACCTCCTCCGTCAGTTCAACTTCGCCAGCGGCGTACAATTATCAAATCCAATCTTCGGGCTGAATGCGTTCAATTTTGCAGGGCACATCTCGGCGGTTTGCCAAGGATGTTGTTGATATCTCCGCGCTCGTTTCCGAAGATGCAGACCCCTTGGGCGATGACAGAAATAGCTGCTTCGCAACATCGGGGGGACTTCGAGCCCTACTGATAGTCTTCCCGAGTTGTCATTGGACTGCCCCTTTATTACAACCACTGCTGCATTTGCTATAGCCACTAGCAACAACGCATCACTAGCCTCATTTCCGAATCCTATAGTGCTTCAACGTCTGTTAGGCCCAGCTGGAAGAATTCTATCAGCCTATTCACGATCCTCTCTGCATACCGCCGGGTCTATTCCACGTGCACTACGAGACTATTTCAGGTGTCCACCGCTTGAAACATCTCTTAGTTGCCTCTAAAATTGCTGCCAACGCCATATCTCCTCATTTCAGTGCCACTAAACGTGTCATGGAGGCCCGCCAGATCGTAGTCAAAAGACTCTGACATTACCATACCCAGTTCTGGTAGCAGTGGCATATGAAAGATATGGTGGAGATTTGGCGACCACCCCATTGCCATCACTTCAGGTAGATGTGCAATTTCTATCCTACCCAAAAGCACGTTTGTATGTTATCAACGTGGAAAGTGCGAGGAAAGGACACGCTATTCGCAATCACGCCCGTTTAACCTGCCGCGAATCCATAATTCTTCACATGCCATCAGGCAAGCTTCTCTGGACCCAATATTTGTCTTTTAACCCCACGTCTTCACATTGATATACACCGACAAGCCCGCGCTTCACCACACGCATCTTCGGAGAGACAAAAGTCTCTTGGGGGAGAGCGACCAAATGCAGAGGTTGTTGGCGTTGACGACGTTGGCGTAGGTTCGCCTGGCCCTGGCAAAGATCCCAATTCAGAAGCGAAAACTGCCCTGGTCACAGCCATCTTTTATGACAGAGGCGAAAGAGAATAGATGGGTTGGGGGAAAGCCTGTAAACGTGCAAATAGTCACACGCAGGTTCTGTGCTCAGATGGCGGCTATGGGCTAACTAGCATACCAATCTCACTCAGAGGTACATAGATAATGTCGCGGACAATGTGATGGGTCTAGTGATTGATTATTGCTCCGTGTTGAAGAGGCTGGCCCTCCGCACTGCGCAATGCACGTAACACTTGCTCAAACAGATCTGAAGCTCACTCCATATTTGCTGATACTTTCTGAACCATAACAGCAAGCTAGTCGGCTACACACGCACTCCACCAACATGCAAAAAAGATTCCCATTCTGCCGGGAATGCCTGGCAGAACTTCTGGTGCTGCAGCAGGGCTCGTAAGAAGCTGTTCAGGCCGCGACTAATCGTGCCAACAGCGGCACTTCGAAGGGCAACATGAATGACGCGGAACTCAAGCTATGCAAGAAGTCGTCTTGAAGTCGTCAGCAGCAACACAAGCCACGTCAAGGTGAACGGCCATCGCAGGTAAACAAAGCTGGACTCGGCGGCCGAAATGATACTGCGAGGTTCAGTCGGGGATGAAGATCTGCATTTTCGACAATTAAACCACGTCTAAGTGGATTAAAATATTTAGCACTTGCTGGAGGCTCTCAACAGCCCAATACAATAGGCCCCAGTGGTTCGAGCTGCGAATGGGACACGCAGTTTAACTCGCGGGAAATCATTTCGAGCAACGGCGGCCACAGCCAGCAAAGAAAATTTTCGACGCACGTGGCGAAATTCGCACAGAGAATTTTTCGCATAGCCGCATGGTATTTTCTCAAAGTGTGAATCGTCTCATACTGGTAGTGCTGCCGTACAGCTGGCACAGTCCCAATTATTTTCACTCAGGGAAAGGCAAAAGAAACAGCAGACATACGCTTAAATAAGCAACCAATTCATGGCTTTTGAGGGAGGGGGGAGCTCCGTAGGTCCTACTAATTGTGGCTTTGGAGCTTGGGGGGCTTGAACAAAGCTTCACGAGCGTGGTATTGGTTGAGTTGGAAAGGAGTGTGCTGGTGCTTCGACACGCCTTGTTAGACTATCTACCGACCATCTGTCAATTCCAAGACGCTTCTATCTTCTCAATATGTTCCAACGAAAAGCTTAACCGCCATTTCCACGAGCCACTTGTAGACCGTTCCTCCACACTTACGGGCCCATGAACAGCACAGCTTCATCCGATTTGGGCTGAGGGCAATGTACACGGATGGAGCATCTGCAGCCTCTCAACAAAAACAGCCTGTCTGCATAAGAGGATATGTATCAGAGCCTGCTAGTACTTAAGTAGCCTTCTAATACTTTTTTATCTTCACTCTGCATAGGATATTCCAGCTATAAATCTGCTGAATAAAAGCCTATAAGAGACTTCACTACCCAGACCTTGTTCAATTCCAACTCCTATCTCTTTTCAGTCGTCATTCCACACGAATTATCACACTCTGTCTATCAAAAAAACAGCGCATGAATAACATTCATGTCAGCCGACGTCCAGAGGGCGGCCTCCTGCGTTATCCCTGAGTTATTATCTGAGGCGACCGCCAGCCATGCAGATGGCCTTCTCTCACAACTATAAGCAATCTCAACACTCGTAGCTTGTGATTTGGTGCCTTGTGAACGGACGATCAGCGACCAGCGTAATGTGTCCATCCATGGGTACTCTTGAGACACTAGTAGCTGCTCAATATAGACACGGCCTAGGTCCCTAGATTGGTCGGATGCAGTAGCTGGATGACCGTGCTGAAGAGCCAACAGGAGTAAATTTACAAAAGTAAAAGAGCTTCCGACAGGCCGCAATCAGCCATGGAAGTTGTATATCAAGCTTCATGCCTGTGGCGGGGGTTGAGGTATTCGTTGGAAGAACGACCTTTGCCGCTGAGATGGCAAAGTTCAGGGGGTAAGATGCAATCTCGTCTTTATTCAATGTCCTTGACTTCGGAGGTGCAAAGGGACTTGAAAAGGTTTGTTGAGTGGTAGGGACAAGCGCTTGGGTAGTCTCCATATGAGTAAAGCAAAGAAAGACGGCTTTTCTGAGTCACAATAAGAAACTTCTCGAATCGAGATTCGATTATGATCATTTGGGACTTCTTCCATGCTCCCCAGGACTCTCAACCCAAGTCGGAAGTAAACCCGCAAAGAACCCAGTATTGAGTCTATATGCATGCTATTGACATCTTCCTTGCGCCTGAAACAAAAGCCGGCTGGATCAGGGCCAGTTCCGGTAGTGCTTTTTCTTGGCCACGGCCAGACGATCAGACTCAAGTCCCGATCTTGGTCCTGAGGACTGCAGGACGAGTCTATGAAAATGAAACTTCTGAAGAAGGTCATAGCTCTCAGGTTTACAGAGATGATTCTTGTTGCATTGTTGTATACTTGGCAGTGATAACACACGTAGACGTTGATGTGAATGATGCCTTCTACTTGATGCTATGGGGGTGTTTTGAGATATTCAGCTTCATAAAGAGTAACCCAATCAGGAAGCATGGAAAACAAAAAGGGCGTTTATAATCACGTCAACAAGGGATGTTTCTTCTAGAGTAAGGCAGGCAACGACTGGTAAGATATATCTCAGGGGAATATAATTACCGTCAAGAGGTTTCAGGTGGAACGGTAATCCAATTTGTATGGCATAGATCCTTGTCTGTGAGAGTTTGTGGTCAGGTCTCGTGATGAGTGATGAGTTATGCTTGTCATACGAGGTCGAAAGACAGACTGTTTTACACGAATTGGCGCATCTCTTCCTCAATTCAACTGAAAGACCTTAGTTGAATACTTGCGTCATATTTGAGGCTGCGTAACTGACAGATTGGGGAATTGAGAAAGCAGAAAAGATTGGCATGCTTCTTGCCGCCTCGTCAATTTTTGCATAATTTCATTTCCAGCATCTCAATTCCGAGGCTAACAAAATCCTCCAGCCATGTCATCCAGCTAAGTTTCTGAGCTGAAGATTAGGCACACAATGATCATATTAACCCAAAACCAGGCTTACCACCTTTGGGGAGCACAAACATCCCTGAGGCTCTGAACGATCAATTGACAATGACGATGGCGATGACATGTAACCAGAGACTAATCGCCAAGGTGAGGTCTTGCATACAAGCCGGCAACGAAGGCTACTTCCTCCCAGTCGGCCAGTCCAACATATATATCTCCTTTCTTCCATAAATAGAGTCCGACATCTGATATTGATGAATCGGATCGGAAGTCACGCGTTCAGCAACGATGCCACTGCCTGCAGCCTTTATACATGATGACTATCAGTCCGGCCACTCCTTACCAAGACCGCCATAGCCTCGCAAATCACAGTAGCTGGGGCGCCAACCCGGACGGATGCTTCGTTCCTTCGAACCTCTACACCGCCGAGTCCTTCGGTGCTTGAGTGCGCCTCAAGCTAGTCAAACGTTTTAGGGTCTGAAGGTATACTTATTCTCATCTTCTTTGCTACAGCCCATTTCTCCAACGCGTGAAGTCCCCTACGACCTTCCAATGCACGCGTAACGTGGTTTCATACTTGCTATCGTCCTCTTCACTACACGAGCCTCGTATTATTACCCTCCAGCTGCCGCCGACACATCTCAGCGGTTATGCTTGTCAGGTTTACAGCTAAATGTGTTCACGAAGTGTAAAATGATTCTCTCGTTGATGATATATGTCAAGCGTTCTTGTATTTCAATCTGAGATGCGTCTACAGACTTAACTATGATCATCGGGGAGATTCGCCATGGAATCAATAAGCTGGGCAAAGAAACGCTGAAACCCAGCTTTCTTTGATCGATGGGCAGCCCGGAAATGGTTTCAGTCGAAGGTAAACGATGTTCAACGGGTCTGTCAAGACCGTCAATCTGTTTGCATTTTGGTTGGTGTTCATAATGGACTCTTTTCGCTGTGTCTCTGGGAGTCAGGCAGGTCTCAACAGGGCAAAAGCCTCACAAAGTCTTCTTCCTAAGCCAGGGGCCCGTTTCCGGGAACATTCTGGCCAATTTGTGGCTGCGGGAGCGCCAAAGCCCGATTTCATGTCTGATGTAATGCCTCTAGCAAGTACGGGGCAACTACTTCCGTTCATTCGCAGTCTCCGATCTCCATCCTCGGGCTGGCGATGGACCCATATCTGCCTCCCAGTTGGTGTGATTACAACGGCTTTCTGTTCGTCTATTTGCTTCTTAATGGTTGCTCCAATCCTTCCGCTTTCCAGTCCAGATCAAGTTGTCTCCGAGTCTCATAATTTCGTTGATCAACACCTCTTCCGCGGAGACATTTCTGGGTACTCTCGTCACTTGGATGTCAAAGGTGTATGCTGTGCTGTGGATAACCGTTGTGCTTTGAAAGCAGCTCCAGAGGATAGGTACAGATGAAGGGCTCATAAAGCTCTTGTGAAATTGCGCAACAGTCTGAAACCACTACGCATAGGGCCTTGTTGCCAGCCCATGACCTCTCATGGCTAGCGATGACCGAGATCACCGAGATTTCAATTACAAGAACCATATGAGGTCATACGAGACGGATTCCGAGGCCCGCTCCGAAAGATGTGCCTTGTAGACCAGACAACCAGAAGTAACGCCGCCATCAACAGCCCCGTTACTGGGAGCTCGGGTACAGGAAAGCCGGGGCAAAAGACACCTAGGCCTTGATGAACGCGACTGAATTCCAATGTCCGTAAATTTGAAGCATCTGAGGCTTGCTTAGAAGTCCGACACAGTGCCATGCAGTGGTCGAAGCTTCTACCTAGGCAACTGCAAGTTCTTCTTCATCCCTACCTCTAGTAACAACAGCCTGCTTACTTGACTGCTTTCTACGGTAAGGCTTGAGAGATTACGAAGGGAATGGGACTTGGATGAACTTGTAGGCCCCCGTAATCTAATAAGTACTGCACGGTCGAGTCAGGACAGCGTTCAAGCTTTCGAAGCCGGACGGCTGTTGCATTCGGCTGGGACTCCAGCTAAGTGGCAACAGCAGTAGTCACCGCGACGTGTTGCGGTGGAACCAGGGCCCGAACTGTATGAATGGGGAACAAAGTCCGATTGCTCAAGACTGAGTTGGGGACATTCGCTTGATCTCTGGGTAATGCTGCACAAAGAGGGTGTAGTGAGCCCTCCCCAGGTTTTGTCTCTTCTTGGGAACTCTTGAGACCTGCGGCTGGGCCCGGTGTCGCATGAAGACAGGGTTGCTGATGTTGGACAAATATCGGCAGCGCTTGGGGATGGGTATTAGTACAGAGTTGGATACTCGGCGCTGCTCCCAATGAAGGTTCGATTTCGCAGTGTCCGATCATCATCGGGAGCGAAGCCCGTCAGGCGTAAGCGACGGTAGCGTATGCCATGTTGCGGCATCATCGTCAAGCCATCGATACAGCACACATCCCGTGACACATGCGTCTCCCAGATGCAAAGCTTCTGCCATGGGTCGTCTATCGAGGCAGTCACGACGGGGAGTGGTTGAGAGGCGTCCAGCAGGGAATCAGACTGGAGAAGTCATGGTATGAAGACGCCGCTCTTGGGATAGTCTGAGTGGTTGGCAGCGTGGGCAGCATTGGTTGAGTTGAGTTGGAACGTGATGATGCTGTGACGAAGCAAGAGTAAGAGCAGATGTGCAATCAGAGGAGTCAAAGGTGACCGTCTTGGAGACAGAAGTGGAGGTTGAGGTGTTCGGGCTTTCCAAGTACCTACCGGGTGGGAAGGTGACCTTGATGGTGCGTCAAGATTGAGGTCTGTTTTGGAAGTTGGAAAACACCTTGGTGGCTTCTCCTCCTCTAGCGTCAGAGCGCTGCGAATTCGAATTTGTGAGAAGTGACGCGGACGATTTCCCAAGTCAGGTCTGAAGGGTAGCGAGTAGCATCTTCACCGATTTGCCCACGGACACATGTTAGATGCTTGGGAGAATGAATGTTGGGCGAAAATGAAGAAATATGTTCTGCGACGGCATAAATTGGCAGGAGTGATTTTGGTGGTAGTGGAAGACAGATGAGTTTGTGAACAATTGGGTGAATTGAATGCATCTCCGTTGTTTGTGGTGTCTGGACAGTTTCCTGGACTTGATCACCGAGATACTGGTTGTGGTGGTGGGAAAGTAGGGAGCCAGCTGCGGCAGCGGCCGTCGCCAAAGGCGGAACTCAAGCTTAGCCAGCAAGAAACTTGGAACTGAGAAATGGGAAGGGACATGAGGTGTGAAGGAGCCCGGGCAATGCGCGTCGTTAGGTAGACATTCTGCTCGAGTGGGGTGGAAGTCCGGCGTGCTGCGCTCCCAGTTGGTGGCCCACTTAAAAAATCACGATCACGATACGTACAGCGGAACATGTTCCGCGATTTGGCCCGTGCACTGGACGCGTCTCTTTTTTTCTTTTTTTTTTTGGCTCGAAGCACTGTCTGGCGCCGACGCGTCGCGAATTGTTTCCGAACATCTGCACGATCGAGTGCAGTCCCTCCGTCCGTTGACCGTTGACCGTGGCCTGTTCCTGCGCAATTTGCTTCCATTTTTGCCATATTGACTGACCTGCAATTGCTGAAATGGCCGACACCCCCACCACTACCTTACCCTTGGCTGCAGTGGACCACGTGCTACAACGTTGTGGGCTTCGTGGACGAACATGTCTCAGGGGACTGTAATTCGATAAACCATCGCCAAGTCTTTGCCCAGGTTCTTCGTCCGCCCTCTCGCCGACCACCATGCATTCACGGTTATGTCCCCCGTTGCATTATCCCACACTCTACCCTACTTGAATCAGCGCATGCCTTAATTTCACCACATACGACCATACCCACTGGAGAACTCGGGATCCCGTCCGCTCTCCCATAGATAAGCCAGTGAGGGCTGGAGTAGTAGTCGGGTCGGTGACGACCGGCGAATGCCCGGTGTTGTATGTACTTTTTTGCAGTTTATCGTGTGACGGTTGTCATTCTACACGTACTTTATTTATGCTTTCCCTCCTCTAGCACCTTTCAGCTGCACTAGAAACAGAGCGTGAAATGTTTCTAGAAAGCTGAGGAAGTTATCTATAGTGTCGCCCTGCTCAACTGCATGCATTCAAAAGAGCAATGTCTGGGTGAGGTTTCTCCCAGCATCTCGCACATCATAACTGTGCTTCCCCGCGGGTGAAGCTGTGATATTCTGGCCAATCGATCGTCGTCCCTCTCCGTCAGTCTCCAAGGAGCTGAAAGGAAGATGCAATGACATTGCCCACGTACACCCCGGCCTCTTTGCGCATCATGATGGAGCAATTGTGTCCAAATGCAGAGTTCCAAAGTGCTGCCGCACTCCATGCTGCCACGCGATTCCATGAAGAGCCTCTCATCAGTGATGAAAGAATGCCCGCACCGCCGTCGCCCGGACCCAGCACGGATCGACAAGCTCAGCATCTGAAACCTTTCCATGCACTTTTCTGGGGTTCCAGGGTAACTCATAAGTATCTTGAAAGACTACCATTGTCTGATTTACGGTCATCTACCTCATCCGACAGATTTATTCAGGGGAGGGCATAGATTTCTGTCCCAGCCTTCGCAAACCCATCATCAGGGCCGTTCCCGTGCTTGCCGACGGTAATACACTTGATAAGAGCGATATGTCTCAGGCGTGGCTTTGAGGCAAGACAGGTTCAGCGTTATGCACTGGTCGAGAAGCGCAACAGCAAGTCCGTCTCAAATTATCACGGCCAAGCCCTTGCTTACCTTGGCCCTCTCTTACATGTCATGCCAATCGCGGTACTTGTGGTTCACCCACCGCTTGCTAGCATCGCGGCAACCCCACTCTGTTTTGCACATGGCCTTGAGCGGATGAGATCTCTTCCTGTTCACTGGCAGCCCTTGGTAATTCAGGTTCTGACTATTTTCTCACATTGTTCACGCAATATGTAAGTTGCAGCCTCTTGCTTCCGTCATAACAACCCGGGCTGTGGCAGTCGTATGAGTTGTGGTCAGCTGCATTCCAATGAGCTGCAAGGTTAGGACGAATTGGCCCAGTTGTGCCATCCAGCTGAACTCTCGGTCTTCAGACAGTGAATATTCCACCCCACCTCCCAAGACGCCGTCAATTGCCATCCTCAGGAAGCAATCCCGAATTTCTTGGTCAACGGTACTGAAAGCTCCTTGGCGATATTGGCCGCCTCTATTTCGAATAGCTGCCGTGGAAGGGGGCTAGACCAGCAGACTCCGTGTTCATGTATTTTGCTCACAGAGATCGGGACTTTGCACAAATGATAGAGCCGGACGCCGTATGGGGCACCGTTGGATTTGCGAGACCAAATACGAAGAAGGGGCGCCCTATCGCCCCAGCAGTTGTCCAAACCTCCAGACTCGGGATATACCCCGACGCTCGCAGTCATTTCGGGCGCAAAATGACTCATTCTGGACGCTCGTTGGATGAATGCATACAAAAAGCGCTGTCAGTAGCGAGACTAAAACCGATGTCTGCTTCCATGCACGAACGCCGCAATGACCGATACGAGAAGCCTACTCTTCTACCCAATGTCCTCTGTCTGTGCATTATTCTAGGGACCATTAAGGGGATTCTTGAGGCAGCCTCCGTGCCTTCGAGTCGTTCATGAGGCTGGACAATATTCGGGGGGAGGGGCAGCATGGCGCAGCGGATCGCGTTCGAAGGATAGTGCTGGCGCCAGCTTTCTCAAGTCGCGAGCCGGGAGGCTTCGCGACAACAAGAAGTTCGAGAGTTGGCTCTGGGCCCATCTGAGCCTCTGTCAATATCAAGATCCATGGCTCTCTTCATGGTGCGGACAACTGTGTTCGGCTTGTCCAAAATTCCGGAATACCGCCCTTTGATCCCTGTTGCGTTGAAGAGCACAGCCTGTCATCTCAAAGTCTGTCCAAGGGGTTGACATTAGCATTATTTTCTGGCTAAGCTTCCCACTTTACAGTCACTTCTGAGAGCCTCGAGTGAGACCGACAGCTTCCACTTGCAATATGTGCACCAACCTGCGCATCCGAAGTAAAGGCACAGGGGCACTTCAGCCATGACAGGCAGCGGTCTTGGCTCTTTTGGCCGACTCTGTCTTGAATATACTCTGCTCAGGAGTGGCAACCAGACCGCCAGTCGATCAAACGTGACAGACTGGGAGGGATTGAATGCCTGGAAAACGCCTGGCAGAGATATAGTTCTTGAAGTGTTTACGCACGGGACAGATCGCGCTGTCTCCCCGTGGAGAGTGTTGCCGCGCGTCTCAGACAGGGTCGTGATAGCAAGGAACACATATTCACCCAAAAGCCATGAGGTTCGCTTGAGCATCTCGGTATTGTCTGCTGAAGCCGTGCTTCCACCGGGCTTTGTGTTGAGGGCGTCGGGCAGGTCCATGAGTTCTGTTGTTTCCAGCAAGTTTGGACGCTTAGCGGATAGAAGACATGTGCAGATATAACCGTCGTTACCGTCGGTAATAGCCTCGCCGCACATGTACCACCAAAGGGTGATTGTGGAAAGCCACCGACGGCGGGGCCAAGCCGGCTGCTGTCTTCCAGAAGTTCGTGTAGCGGCCGACCTCTACCCACTCCAGAGTGATCATGAAGCTGTCGGTCCTGCAGCTTTTTTCCAACTTCCGTTGGTTAGCAGACGACAGATTACGCCGCGTCATGCCTTTAACTCAGGGCTGAACGTTACGGTGAAGCCCACGGCCAGGGGCCTGCGGCTGGCGAAGGGAGGATGATAGATCCATTAACAGAAGCTGACCGATGATGTTTGCTTCCCGTTTCCCAGCTTTTTGGCATCTTCGACAGGTTCCATCGTTAACTTCCGAAAAAGGTGAAGACGGAGTCACCATCCTCGTCGTCTGCAGAGGCATCATATATGTCGCTCCAAGATTCGGAATGCTTGTTTCTTAAGTCCTTCATGGTATTGACATGCTCCGTACGACCAGCGGGCCACGACGGGTCAGCATGTCCAGCGTTCGCAGTGGTTTCGCTGCTGCTATAAGCTCTGGAGCCTGAATCCTCCGAGTTTGACTTGAGGAATATTTGAGCTTTAGTCGGCAAGTTGAAAGCCTTTGGCGAGTGTAAGGTCGTCTGGGATGCCTGGGACAGACGGCCGTGGGGCGGGGGACGTTGTGACGTTCGATTCGTAGGGGACTTTCCTCCCTGAGAGGCACGTACCTTACAGGGGATGACCAGGTAGCTTAGAACCCCGCAACCTCAACAGCCGCACCCGCCCAGGATAAGGTACCTGCCACCAAGCATCCACAGCGGGTCCACAGCACATCTGAAGGGTTGCGCAGCCTGCTTCTCTAGATACCTACCTTACCTACCTAAAAGCGCTAGCGCAAGTCCGCAGGAGTGCTTAGCGGTAGGACCGTGCTATCATTTCCATTTCCCAGCAACGCGCTCAAGGTGCGGTCAATCTCCAGGGTTTGCAGTGCCGATACGAACCTTGCGGGACCTTGCAGGTCTACCTAGTACGGTGCACCGTTTAGGCAGCGGGTCCCAACTCCCAAGCGAGCCATCCGTACACGACCAAGTACTAACACCTCCACGTCCATATCCCAATGTCAACCAACGGTCAGCGACTTGACGCTCTCCAATTCATCTCCCCCCGCATCAAACTTGGTTTGACCGGGCCTGGCCGACCCCTGGAGACACTTTCCATGCCCTTGGCACCACTCGCAAACCGACCGACGTCTCCCGCAGCTCCGCCGTTTTTCGTTTTCTGTTATTATCAGCGTGTCCAGAGTCCTTATCGAACAGTCCACCTCCTTTGGGAGTACGCCATGGATGCCTCAGTCGTCGCCGCCCCTCAAAGGCCTCGACCATACAACTCTCCCGCAAGCCCGCATCCAGAAGCAGGCTCATCACAATCTCGACATCGCTCCAACCCCTTTTTTCCAATAAAAAAAGCTCAGTACTGCCACAGGCTTAGGAACGGGCCGACGGCCATAAAGTGGCTCGCTGATGTCTCTCGCAGGCTTAGCAAATATGACCATTACTGCTGGAACCAGGGTTGGCAAACTAGTCACCTAGTATTTAGTCAGACTAGTTAGTCAACTAGTCTAGTCAGACTTAAGTCAACTAATTTAGTTGACTTGACTTGACTAGCCTAGTCTTAGTTAATAGGGTGACTTAACTAGGCTAGTCCTAGTCAATTAGTAATAGACTAGTTAGTGACTAGTTAAGTTATATATAAGTTAAATAAAATATTATTTTATTAATTAATTAGTTAATTATAATAAAGATAAAATAAAATATATATATTAACTATTAATACTAATATATAATAACTATAAATCAATAGGTTTTATATATAATAGCTATAAATATAACTATATTAATATATAGGGTTAATAAATTAGTTAGTTAGACTAGTTAGTTAGACTAGCTAGTCTGACTAGTTAGTCAACTAGTCTAGTCAAGTTAAGTCACCTAATTTAGTTGACTTGACTTGACTAGCCTAGTCTTAGTTAATAGGGTGACTTGACTAGCCTAGTCCTAGTCAGCCTGTTGACTTGACTTGACTTGACTAAATCCCAACCCTGGCTGGAACCAAAGGATCACTGCGCCTGGCCCGCTCGCGGCCGTTGCCATCTCGTGCAGGACCTCGAAAGCCAAGCCCTCCGTGCCTAGATGAATCATTTCTCATCAAATCATACACAGACATCAGCTCTTTCGCTTAAGCCTGCGGTTGATTCCCTCACATCGGTCGGATGCGGACTGCTTCGAGCCCCTTTCTCTTTCATACATCTTGAACAAGGAGCAGGAGGAGCGAACACTCTGGAGGGGGGGGGCAGAGCAAGTTCATTGGCGCTACAAACAACTCCAAACGTACCAACTAGCGGTCGCTTCGCGCAGATTCCTGTGGATACACCGCCAGCCGCGCACGCTTACTCCGTCAGCGAAGGCTTCCTCGATCTGCCTCAGCCAGCGTTATGGGTCTCAATCTGGCTGATGAAGTCATTATATCTTTCCTTTAAGCAAGCCGGTCATGCTGGCAAAGCTCGTGCTGTGGCTGTGGCTCTACGTCAATTGATCTGAACGCCAACCGTCAAGTGGACGAGATATGGGCTGACAGCTGCGCCGAGCAGATTTTAAGCATGGCCAAGGGTGGCAACGTCGAGGAAGAGGTACATCCAGATTCCCTCCCCGCGGCGATTTATCTGCGGATACACAAATGTTAATTGACGGAATTGCTCACTGGGCGATTTGACTAAGCGTCTCACAAGTATGGAAAAGAGATTGCTCGTGGTCGCTACGGACTTACTCTTCCTTGTGATGGTGGCAACAGCAAGTTTGAGAACGATGGATCAATATTTCTTTTCGACGTCTCTCCTGCATTACGCGATAGGAACCGTCGCAAGCTGGTCGGTGAGTCTAGGGGGGGAAGTTAGAGCTGCCGGTGTCGCCAGAACCTAAGGGGGGAACGGGAGATCGCTGTCAGGTTTGTCAGCACATAACATCGTGGGGGGTGTTGCTGCCGGTATTGCCTGCTGACCGCGGTCCGTCGGGATATTGAAGAGTAACTCGGGCTGCAACGCCTCGCCTGCGTGAAGAAGCCGGGCTCGGCATCGCTATGGTGGGGGTTGGCACCTGCTCAAAAGCTTGGTAATCGGTGTTGAGAACGCGCAGGCTTTGACTATGTCGATACTCTTTTGAAGAGCGATGGTAGAGAGTTAGACGGCGAGAGAAACCTGCATGAATAGCGAAGAGCCAGCATGTTGGTCTCATTTCCATGCTGTCTCGACCACCTCCTTGCCTGTGTCGGGAAGGGGTAGTATGGCTAGCAGGCCGGCGGTATGACGAGAGTCGGTGCTCCTATTGGGAGCCTTTTCAACCGAAGCTTACGGGCTATCTGAAAGAGACTGAGAGAAAGGTCGCCTTCTACGCTGGAAAGCCCAGACTGGGGCACTGTAGGTGACGGAATTTGAGCCAAACCTCGCAGTGCGTCACTTTCCTCAGCCAGCACCTTCTCGTGTGCTTAATCCATTCACTTGCCCGCTCACTTTACCTAGACTGCAACTCACTTACACAACTCACCAAGGCCTCAGGCTAATGTTTGAAGCTATTGTCTCTCATCCCAAGTCCTTCCTAAAAGAACTGGCCTAATAATTCGCCAAGCTTACAGTGGCAAACAGCAAAAGCAACGATCCGTCTGAGGTAACAGGTCTGTCTCGCACGGAGGCTTTGGACGTCAGATCGTGTCAGATTACGAATAAGATCAAGATTAATCGCAAACCTTAAATACGGTCATGCTCTCTAAGGCCCATGCTACTATCGCACTCTTCTTGTCTACTTGCAGTGCTCGCTACATCTCGACTTTCATTCTTTGTGTCTGATCAATTCGTACCACTGACCTATCTCGCTGGCTATTAATATCAATGCTGATCCCGATTTCGTGCTTAGCCTGCCCTCAAGTTCCACGAGTTATCACTGTTAATATGCTACACCCGTCTCGACATTTTTAGGCTTCTATTAAGCTATCTGCAAGCTAAATGTCTCGCCCCTGCTATGTAACCAGGTTAAAGGAACAGCAGGAACTGTAGTCTCTATAGCTGCAGTTATGAAGGTATTTTCTGAGGATAACACCTAGCGGCTAGCATAGCGATAGTTCAAGACATTACTTTTCGCATTTCATAGGGGCAAGTTTCAGCCTCTTCAGCCCTTTTCAGGCGTGGTTGAACGTGGTAAGAATTTGCATGATAACCAGTTTGCACGTTGAAAGGACTTGCACGATGACTGACTGGGTTGCACGTGCGCTTACAAGTAAGCAAGAAATCTGACTTTCTGCAGTCGAATTTCGCTATATCAAGAGTTGTGGATAGAAAGGTTTGCTTTAGAGGCTGTCCAAAGATGCTACACGCCCAGTGGCCCTTGTACATGACTCCTCCCTGCCGATGGTGAGACCACAAAGGTCGTTGCAGGTTCACAAAAATGGAAGGTGCGCCGCTGACCGTTTTGCTGCGGGAAACTCATATCTACCCTAAAAGAGGGGAACTCGTTACTTACCGCGTGCTCGCAATCTGGACGAGCACACGGCGATGAAACCAGAGCAGTCATGGGCTATAGTAATTCCCCCGCCTTCCGCTTTTCATTTTTCCGCCCTGCTATCACCCCTTTTTGTCCATTTCTTCCTCTCGATCAAGGCCTCTGTTATCTCCCACGCCCTTTTCTTTGTTCTCTTCCACCCAAAATATCAGAGGAATCCGCCCAGACAGCAAATAGACGACGCTGGTTTGGATACTTGAAGTCATGTTGTCATCCAAATCTCCTTGCCTCTGCCCAAATCACCAGCATGGACGACGTCGCCGCTTGTTGGGTCCATACGAATAATTTTATCTTCACGCAAGCCTTATCGAGTCAGCACTTAACGCTGCCAAACACTCTTGCATCTACTACGGAGCCCCAGCCATCGACTGCTTGGAAATGCTGCGTCGCAACTATTGCGTTCGATGTCTCAGGACTCAGCCTTAGGGGCCGTGCAAGCTGCCGCTCAGCTTGTTCAGAAACGGGAGTCGGTTTCAACGTTCTTTGACGATCCATCCTGTCAGATTGGTAGCCTTTCTGGACATGACGACGTAGACGACTCACTAAGTTCTGTGATAGAGGCCGGCATGAGATTAAACTCCTAACACCCGCAAGGATGTGGACGAAGCACTGTCTAAAGTGCTCTAAATGTACTAAGTCTTACTGTTCATCATCTTATTAGGTGCGCTATGAAACCTCTAGAACATGCCTAAAAAGATGAACGCCGCTAGTTCTGTGGTTCTTCTCAGCAACCTTGCTAAATCTGTGTAGCCTTGCATTATGTTTAGTGTCTACAGCCTCTGGTGCCTTTATTATCTGAGGATTAGGGGATGGCTAGTTGAAAAAGTAACACTTATCTGCTGAAAGAAAAGCTGTGGCTATAGTCTATTCCGTCCTTTTAAGCGTAGATAGATATATTATATATACCTTTAGCAACCTACCTATAGCTTAACCTCTATAGCTGAGGAGTTAAATCTTATATAGTTAATTTTAATTCTGCTTAAAATATCTAGAAACATTATTATTATAACGTTAGTAGCACTTTTAGCTATAGTTTAATTAGATTTACTATATTAAGGCTTATTTTATACCTTCTCTACTATATCTATATATATTACAACCTATTATATATAGATAATAATCAACTAACCTACTTAGGCATCAGGCGGCTAGGACAGGATATTTATACTATAGGATCATAGGAATAGTAGGAACTCACTTAGAAATAGAAGAACTATAGTATAAGTTATATAGCGATAAGATAATAATTATATTAGATTAATATAATCTAATATAATTTAGGGACTAAATAATTATTCTAGATTAAAATAATTTAGATTAATTTAAAGTATAAAGGAATATATTTAGAATAAGACTTATATATAATATAACTTAAGCTTAGCTTATAGTTAGACTTCTATAGCTTTTTAGTAATTAACTTAGTATTTATCCTTATAGATACTTTTAGCTTACTTTTACTATAAATTATTTATTAAGACTAAGACTAATCACCTTAGCCTCTAAAAATCTAATCTATAACTAGCTTATAACCTATAACTTAAACTATAACCTCAGTATACTATTATAATATATTAATCCTTAGCTTCTATTAGTAAACCTTACTATTAGATAACTAACTATAATATTTTAATTACTCCTATTTAGTAAATTAACTATTAATACCTATTAATAGTAAAATAATAAGTATATCTTTATATACCTCTACTAAGTTACTTACTCTAAGAACCTCCTCTTCTTTATAGTAGTTAGTCTAAAACCTAGTTAAAGAACTTAAGGGAGCCCTTATAGTAATAAACTCTAATAATAAAATAACTCTAAAAAAAGATACTTATAAATACCTTTAAACTAGAGTTAAGAAAGGAGATAATAATATTACTAAGGTTTAAACTATATATAATAATACTACTATAGAACTTTAAAACCTTAAAGAAATAATATAATAACTAGGAAATAGCCCTTAGTATATTATAAACCTAAAAAATAAAATTATCTAACTTAGAGGATAAAATAGTAATACTAATATTAAAGAATTTTAAAAAGAAATCTATACCTTATATATAGTTATTAATATTATTATAACCCTTATTAGAAGATAATAGAAATTTAAACTTAGTACTCTAATTACCTATAATAGTACCTCTAAATAACTTAAGTTATTTTTAATTTAAGTTAAGAACTATTAAAACTTCTATTATAGAGACTTTACTAACTAAATTAAGAAAGTTATCTATACTACTACTTACTTATAAGGATAAGCTTTTAAATAGTTTAAACCTATCTAAGAAGAGTTCTTTAAGTATAAAACTTTAAATAAATACTCTACTAAGATTTATAATATCTATAGTAACTTTAAGGGATTTAAAGATACCCTCTACTCTCTCTTCTAAGATTTTAATAAGAAATAATAAATTAAGAGAGACTTTATATAGTTATAATAGATAAAATTAATTAAAGAATATACTATTATATCTAGATAACTTAATATTTAATTTAACTTTACTAAAAAAACTAAGATCTTTATATTTTATTAAGAACTTAAGGATAAAGTTAAAGATAAGATTATTAAAATTAACTATCCTAAAAACTTTCTTTAGTATACTAACCTTATTATTAAAATTAATAATTAACTTTTTAAATACTATAAAAAAAAAGGTGAAAAATAATAAAGACTAAACTTTAGATATAAGTACTAATAGTAGCCTTAGTAGAAGTTTAGCCCCTAGTAGAATAATAATAGACCTTATAATAACTAGAGTAATACCTATTAGAGTACTACTTATAAATAGTATAGTAGACCTATAGATCTTAATATAATAATTAAACCTAATAATAAGAAGCCTTAAAACCTTAAGTATTATAACTATAATAAATAAGGATATATTACTAAAGATTATAAGTAACCTAAGAAGTTTCTTTAGAAGCTAGTAATTAAATAACCTTAATAGGTTAATACTATTACTAAAACCCTATATATATCCTAATCTTAAACTAAATACTATAATAATAACTACTAAATTTATTTTAAAGATAAGGAAATATTAAGATACTATCTAAAAAATAATAACTTTAGATAGTTTAGATATAATATAACTACCTTAGATATATATCTAAGAACTTTAATAATAATATATACTAGTAATAATAAGATTTAAAAGAAAACTAAAGAATAACTAGATAAAATACTCTAAATATAGTAACTCTAACTAATTCCTAGTTCTACCCTAAAAATAATTAATAACTAAAGTTAAACTAATTATAAACTCCTAAACTAAACTACTTATATAATACCTAAAGAACTAAAGAATAATAATAAATAGAGATTCTTATACCTCTAAGTAATTAAAGAAATATACTTAGAAAAGATCTAAGAAGAACTTTATAACCTACTTTAGGAAAAATAACTTAATACTATACTCTTATATATAGAATAAAGAAAGTAAGTATATAGAAATCCTATTAGAATTAAATAAATTAATTAGGAACTTTAAGAATAAATAAGGGAAGAATCTAATAATAAACTAGATTACTAATATAACCCCCTAAAAGAATAGTAACTATTTAATCTTATAAATAACTAAACTTTTAGAGAAGGAGAAAGCTTTTTTTATAACTTAAATAAACCTTATAATATTATATATTAATATACTTAAGTAGAAGTTACCTATAAACTTACCCTTAATATAGATAATATTAACTCTAAAGAGGAATCTAAGAAGGATAATATACCTAAGTGAATTATATATAAATAAATTAATTTATATAATAATAAATAGTTTATTAAACTTTATAGTATACCTAATATTAGGCTAAGAATATACTATACTTTATAACTTAGAATTAAAGATTACCTATACTTTAGAATTACTAACCCTAACTATTAATACTTCTTTTAGGTATAGTATTTCTTTAATTATTATAAAATTTATATAAGAGATAAATATAACTACTATTTCTAACCTAAGTAATATAATAATAGTTCCCTATAAAATATCTATACTATATATACCTTTATTAGATAAGAACTTAGAAAGTTTAATAATAATATTACTATATTTACCTCTAGTTAATAATTTCTTATAAAATACCTCTATAATAAATAAATAAAATAGGATAAATACTAATATAATAAATACTAAATCTACTATAAGGAAAAAGTATATACCTAGAGAATTATAAAGAATAAACCCTAACCTCCTTAGGTTAGATATTATAAAAATAGCTTTATAAAAGTATAATAAGAAGGGAAGTAAATTACCTATTTAGGATACTTAGAGTAATTAAAAAACTAGACTTACTTATTAATATAGAACTATAATAAGTAATAAAGAAAAGGTTTATCTACTAAATATTATAAAGATATTAAGGTAATATAAAACTTAAAGTTACTATTAATTAATAAATAATACTTATACTAATTAATAATAAAACTAAAGTAAACTTTATTACCCTTTAAGTTATTAATAGGCTAGAAATATAATAGGGAGGAAAAGAATAACTATATTAATTATATATAGTAGAAGGAGAAGAATTTAAGTATAAAGGAGGTATTATCTATAATAAGACTATACCCCTTAAGATAAGCTACCTAAATTAAAAAGAAAGAATATAATTTAATATTACTAACTTAGGAATATATAATATAGTATTAGAACTACTCTAATTATAAATAAATAACTTATAAATAGATTAGAGAAAAAGCTAACTTTATTAGGATTATAATAACTTAGTTCTTAAGTAGCTTTATTAAAAATAAACCTTAAATAAGCTAATATTATATAAAATAATAAGATAATATATCTACTACTTTAAGGTAAAAGAAGCTATATTATAACTATTAACTATAATAGATCTTAAATAAAGAAATAATCTACCTCTATCTATTCTAAAAAAATATAAAGTTTATAAAAAACTCTTTATAGCTAAATTAAAAACTAAACTACCTAAATATACTAGTTTTAATTATAAAATCCCCCTTAAAGAAGGAAAGGAATTATAATTTAATAAGATCTATAGATTTAACCTAATAGAGATAGAAGCCTTAAATAAGTACTTTAAAGAAAACCTTAGAAAAGGTTATATTAGATCTTTAATATTACTAATAAGAAGCTTTATCCTATTTATACCTAAGAAGAATAGAAAACTATAGCTATATATTAACTATTATATACTTAATAAAATAATAATTAAAAATTACTACTTACTACCCCTTATAAATAAAATAAGATAACTTTTATATAGAACTAATTAATTTATAGCTTTTAATCTTAAAGGAGCTTATAACTTAATCTAAATAAAATAAGGTAAAGAATAGAAAACTACTTTTTAAATATAAAAAGGATATTTTAAATACCTCATTATACTTTTTAATCTTATTAATATACCTATAATATTCTAAAATATAATTAATATAGTACTATATAAGTATATTAATATCTATATAGTTATTTACTTAAATAATATCTTTATCTTCTTATTTATACTTAAGAAGTATAAAGAAGATATTTACTATATCTTATAAACCCTTTAGGAAACTAAATTCTTAGTTAAACCTAAAAAAAGTGAATTTTATATATAAAAAGTAGAATACCTTAGATTTACTATTACTTCTAAGAAGGATTATATATTAGGAAATAAAGTTAAAGCTATTAAGGAATAGCTAGTATTTAATAACCTTAAGGAAGTCTAAAGATTCTTAGGTTTTATTAACTTCTACTATAAGTTTATTAAAGATTATAGTAAGATTAATATAGCTCTTATTAGCTTTAGCTATAAAAATATACTTTTTATATAGGAAGAACTATAATAAATAGTATTTTAGGAGATTAAAGACCTTATTACTAATAAACCTATTTTAATTATCTTAAATCTAAAGAAATAATTAAAAGTAGAACTTAATATATCTAACTATATAATTAGAGTATAATTATTATAATAAGATTTAGAAGGATACTTATATTTATATATCTTCTTCTCTTATAAGCTTTATAGACTAGAGCTTAACTATTAGATCTATAATAAAGAACTTATAGTAATTATTAAAGCTTTTAAAGAGTAGAGACCTAAGTTTTTAGGAATAATTTATAAAGTACTTATATACTTAGATTATAAGAATTTTTTATATTTTATAACCTTAAAAGTACTTAATAAATAATAAATCTAATAGTTAGAATTCCTCTTAGAATTTAACTTTTAAATAATCTATTAAAAAGGATTAGATAATAGTAGAGTAGATACTTTTAACTAATAATTAGACTATAATATCTTAATACTTAAAGAAACCTAAGTGATTTTTAAATAATAAGATAATAGAGACTTAGTACTAATAGTTAAACTTTTAATAATAGCTAAATAATTTAGTATTAGCTTAACTAATAAACTAGATAATAAAGTAATTATAGAATTTTATATACGCTTTATATATAGTTACTAAGGAATTATAAAGACCTAGAAATAATTATAATAATAATATAGAGAAAAGGTTATAAGAGAATATATAATAAAAGCAATTAAGAATTATAAAGTATACTTAAAAAGTAAACCTACTTAATATTAACTTTATAATATACTTTAACTTTTACTTATACTATAAACTACTTAGTAATCTATATCCCTTAACTTTATTATTAAACTACTAAAGTTATAAAAACTCCTTATAGGAGTATACTTTAATAGCGTTCTTATTATAGTAAACTAACTTATAAAGTATACTTACTTTATCTTATATAAAGAAGTAAGTAATACTAAAGAATATATATATACCTTCCTTAAGTATATTATTACTAACTATAGTATACTTAAAGAAATTATATTAAATAGAGATAAGATCTTTACCTCTAAATTTTAGAAGTTAATTATAATATAACTTAGTATTAAATAATTAATATCTACT